>NW_007734434.1:0-65771 GCF_000696425.1 Galeopterus variegatus
TTTCTTTGATAACTTTGATACTTTTTTCTTTTTTCTTGTCTGCTTGTATTATTCCAAAGAAAGGCTCAGTAAATTTAAAGGGACTTAAATTTATACAAAATATTTCTCTGACCACAACAAAATGAAATTATAAATCAATAACATAAGGAGATTTGGGAAATACACAAATATGTGGAAGTTACTTAACATACTATTAAGTAACCGATGGATTAAAGAAGATATCACAAGGGAAATTTGCAAATACTTGAGATAAATAAAAATAAAAACACAGCATAGAAAAACTTAGAGGATGCAACTAAGGCAGGGTTTAGAGAGGGGGAATTTACAACTCTAAATGCCTATTAATTGAAAAGGAAAAAGATCTCAAATCATTAAAGTAACATTCCATCTTAAGAAACTAGAAAAAGAAGAGAAACTAAACCCAAAAGAAAACAGAAGGGAGGAAATAAAAAACATTAGAGAAGGAATAAGTAAAATAGAGAATAGAAGAGCAAAAGCGAAAATCAGTGAAACCAAAAGTTGGTTTTTTGAAAAGATCAACAAAATTCACAAACTTATAGCTCGACTGACCAATAAAAAAATGAGAGAAAGCTCAAATTATTAAAATCAGGAATGATAGAGAGGACATCACTACTGATATTATAGAAAAAAAGAAATTATAAAGCAATTCTGTGTACACTTGTATGGCAACAGAGTAGATGACCTAGATAAAATGGACAAATACCTAGAAACACAAATTACTGAGACTGACTCAAGAAGAAATAGAAAATCCGACTAGACCTATACAAGTAAAAGAACTGGATTAGTAATTCAAAGCTATTCACTAAAAAAGCTCAGGCCTGGGCCAGCCCCGTGGCTCACTCAAGAGAGTGCAGCACTAGTAACACCAAGGCCACAGGTTCAGATCCTATATAGGGATGGCCGGTGCACTCAGTGGCTGAGCGTGGTGCAGACAACACTGTGCTGAGGGTTGCGATCCCCTTACCAGTCAAAACAAACAAACAAACAAACAAAAAAACCTCAGGCCCAGATAGCTTCACTGGTGGATTCTGTCAAACATTTAGAGAAGAATCAATGCCAATCCTTCCCAAATTCTTCCAAAGAAATAGAAGAGAATGGTACACTTCAATGTATTTTGTGAGACCAGTATTACCCTGATATAAGAAACCAAAGAAATCACACACAAAAAAGAAAATTATAGATAAATAGCACTTGGGATTAAAGTCTCAAAAATCCTCACCAAAATAATAGCAAACCAAACTCAGTAAATACATAAAAAGGATTATATACCATTATCAAGTGGGATTTATTCCCGGAACACAAGGTTCTTTTAAGATCTGAAGATTAGTTCATATAATAATTCATATTAAAAGAATAAAGACACAAGCCACATGATTATCTTAATAGATACAGAAAACACATTTGAAAAACCCTATACCTCTTTTGACAAATGACTAAATAAACCCGGTCTAGAAAGGAACTTTCTCAAACTGATTAAGGACACCTGTGAAAAACCCACATCTAACATCCATAGTTAATGGGGAGAAACTGAATGCTCTTTCCTTAAATTCAGGAAGTGAGGCAGGTGTGTGCTCTCACCACTTATATTTAATAGCATACTGGATTCTTGGCCTGGCCAGTGAGCTCAGTTGGTTAGAGTGTGGTGCTGATGACACCAAGGTCCAGGGTTCTATCACTTTACTGGAGAGCCACCAAAACAAACAAACGAACAAACAAAAATTGTACTGGATTCTTGGCAGGCAGTTAGGCAAGACAAAGAAATAAAAGATTCTCAGATTGGAATAAGATAAGTGAAACTACCTCCATTTGCAGATGACATTTCTTGTATATAGAAAATCCGAAAGAATAAACTAAAAAACTATTAGATCTAATAGACGAGTTGATAAAGGTCACAGAATACAACACACACAAACAATGAGCAATACAAAAATGAAATTTTTATAAATTCCACTTACAACAACATCAAAAGAAATAAAAAACTTAGGAATAAATTTAACAAAAGAAGTGCAAGTCTTATACATGGAAAATTATAAAACATTACTAAAAGAAAAAGACATAAGTACATTGAGAAACAACCCATGTTTATGCATCAGAAGACTTAATATTAATAATATGCCAATACTCCTCAAATTGATCTACAGACTCAAGGCAATCTATTAAAATATCAGCTGGCTGGGCTGGCCCAGTGGCGCACTGGAGAGTGCGCTGTCCCGCCGAGGGTTCAGATCCCATGTAGAGACTGGTTCCCGCTCACTGGCTGAGCGCGGTGCGGGCGCAACACCGAGGGTTGCGATCCCGTTGCTGGTCCCCGGTACGGGCACGACACCGAGGGTTGCGATCCCGTTACCGGTCAGTAAAAAAAAAAGACAAAAAGGGGAAAAATATATATATATCAGCTGGCTTCTTTTCAGAAATTGATGAGTTTATTTTAAAATTCACAAGGAAATACAAATAAACCAGAAAAGCCAAAATAATCTTGAAAAAGAAAAACAAAGTTGGAGGACTCACACTTCCTAATTTAAAGGCTTACTACAAACTACAGTAATCAATTTGATGTAGTATTCATATAGGAATAGACATATAGATCAATAGAATAGAAATGAGTTTGAAAATAAACTCTTACATTTAAGGTTAATTTATTTTCAACATGAGTACCAAGACAATGCAATGAGAGAAAGAATAGTATTTTCAACAACTGGTGCTCAGACAACTGGATGCCAAATGCAAAAGAATAAAATCAGGACCCTACTTTACACCATACCAAAAAAAAAAAAATCCTCAAAATGATCACAGACTTAAACGTAAGAGCTAAAAATATAAAACTCTTAGAAGAAAACTTGAGAGTAAATCTTCATAACCTATGGTTAAGCAATGGTATCTTAAATACAACATCAAAAGCACAAGTAACAAAGGATAAAACAGATAAGTTGGATTTCATCAACATTAAAAATCTTTGTGTTTCAAAGACAACCCCGGAATGAGAGAAAATGTTTGCAAATCATATATTTGATAAGGAACTTATATCTAGAATATATAAAGTGTTCTTACAAATCAATAATAAAGTGACAAACCAATTAGAAATGAAATAGATATGAGTAAACATTTCTCCAATGAAGACGTACAAATGGCTACATGAAAAAGTGCTGAACTTAATTAATCATTAAGGAAATGCAAGTCAAAATCACAGTGATATACCACATTACACCAACTGGAACAACTGTAACCAAAAAGACAATTAATAATAAGTGCTGGCAAGGAAGTGGAAAAATTGGAACTCTCATATACTGCTGATGGAAATGTGAAATGGTGCAGGCACTTTGAGAAACACTTTGGCACTTCCTGAGTTAAACACAGAGTTACCATTTGATCCAGCAATACCATCCTAGGTATACATCCAAGGTAAGTGAAAACATAGGTCCACACGCACAAACTTGTATATGAATGTTCACAGCAGCACTATTCACGATATTCAGAATGTGGAAACAGCCCCAATGTCCATCACCTGTTGAATGGATAAATAAAATGTGGTATATCCATACAATAGGATATTATTATTTGTTGATAAAAAAGGAAGTACTGCTTCATGCTACAAAATAAAAGAACCTTGAAAACATTATGCCAAGTGAAAGAAGCCAGTCACAAAAGGTCACATAATCTAAGTTTCACTTACATAGATTATCCAGAAGAAGCAAATCAATGGAGAAAGAAAGTAGATTAGCATCGTCCATCCCTTGGTCATTAGGGAGGATTACAGTGACTGATAATGGATACAGGGTTTCCTCTGGTGTTGGCAAAAGTGTTCTAAAATTAGATTGTGATGATGGTTGCATTAGTCTGTGAGTGTACCAAATCATTAAATGTATGCTTTAAATGGGTGAATTATATGGTGTGTGGTTTATACACCAACAGTCTGTTAAAAATAAAGGTGTGGTGATGTGTATTAGCTCTTAAAGAGATTTTGAACTGAAAGAATGAAAAAGGGGTAGACCTCTAGCACTCCGGGAAACCTGCCTTTCTAAAGCACCGTTCCCTGGGATGAGACTGAACGGATGGATGCAGGGTACAAAGAAGCACAAATGTGGGGCTCGAATCCCAGTTCTGCTGCTTGCAGGTACTCTACCTTAAGTAAGTGGCTTAAGCCTCTGTCGAGAAACTAGAGTGTATTTCGTAGAATTGTTGAAAGTATTAAAGTAGGTCCCATGCCTAAAGTGTGTAGCACCATACCTGGTAAATTATAGGATTTGAAACTGATAACCATTTAACAGTATCGTTGTTATTATTAGTTTCAGAGACCAGATAGGAACATACAAAACCTTTGAGCACCCGATGGCTGTGTATAGGCTCCAGTCGTCCAGCTACACAGAGTGCAGTGCGATCACAAAAACTTTTGTTTCATACTGAGAGATTGTACCTTAGCTCCCCTGGGCAGAGCTGGATGTCATTCATTAATTAACCTCTCGAGTATCCATAGACTCTCTTTAAAAAGCACTTTTAAATGTTATTAGAAAATTAGGAGAAAATACATTTGGGATTTATTTCTGGTCTTGTCAAGAGACGATCTTGGTAGGCAAAGCCCAGCCGTGCATCCAGTTGAAATTAGCAGTTGGATTTCTGGTAGCTGTTGAGATAAGTCCAACTTTCCCACGTGGTTGTCTGATCCTGAAATACTGGGGTAAGGTAGTTTGCTGCCTTCCCACTGGGAACATGGGGATGGAGAGGTTTAGGATCTGAGCAAGACCACACACGGGAACCAGCGTCAGACCACCACGCTGACCATGCAGACTCTCTCATCCCTAGTCTCAGCACAGCCAAGGAGCGCCTCCTAGAACTGACAGCGATTAATAATCCTTTTGATATTCTTTCCTGCAAGAGGAAGTCTCTCAAGCAGCAAACCCATTCAGGGCCAGAACCACATTAAATAATGCCACAGTTACCCAAACAAACTGCCCGTGGGTGGCACAGAGACTGCATCTTTGAGGTGATGGAGATGAAACCATCACTGACCAGAGATAAGTCATGGTTGGTGATTTGGTTGAAACGGCCGTGCCCTTAATCCTTTCTGCCCATAGCCGAGGGGCTCCTCTGGGGAGTCAGACCATCGCTGGACATGGGAGCTTGCTGAGAAAGCAAGGGCTGCATCTACAGCTCAGGTTCATGTGTGGGGCGGGGAGAGTCAGGTCAGTTGGAGTTGATTTCCCAGGGAAGAACCATGCTTCTCAGTGCTAAAAGATTTTTCAGGAAGGATGTGTCATTCCTGAGTGTGGGAATAATTTCTTCCTAACTGTCTTTGTCTGGGAGGTTTGAGGCTGGGAGGTATGAGGCTGAGAGGTAGAGAGGACCCCTGAGCAGGAGGAGGGCTGCTGGTCTCCAGGTGTGGGCGCAGGCACACTTAAGAGAGGTGCTGAGTGATGAGCACTTTGCCGCTAACAAATGGCCACGTTAGGTCACTGCGTGTTTTTACCTAATGGCATTCTCGGTGTAGGTCAGGGACAGACACAGGGCGTGCGTGCACACACACACACTCACACACACACACGAGGACATGATTCTTTGAGTTGTCTAATTTATTTTTACTTTCAGATTTGGCTGCTGGACTAGGTTACACCATCTGTCACCTTTACGACTGGTGAGTGGGGGCTGAAGTCTCAGAGTACTGGGATCGTTTACCGATATCACATCCCTGCACAAACAGCTTCTCCTCTGCCCTAAGATTCACAAATCACAGAGCACGAAGGTCGACTCCTTCAACCCATGCATTTTCCAGTTGACAAGACTTTGGTCAAACGTCTCACCCGTAGTTACGATCTTGCTGAGGTGCCAGGTAAGTCTGGACCCCGGTTGGTAATGAGGCCACAACCAGACCCAAGGGGGTCTGTCACCTTCAGACCCTTCCTCCTGTGCCCACTGTGTCCCATGCACATGCTCCACAGCATCCCCCGAGTGGAAAAGAGGCTGCTTGAGTAGCCATAAATATTCTCTTAATAAACCTACCCTGTTATGGGCTGTTTCTGTTAGGAGGAATTATTATTGCCACAACATAAATTTCCCAGAAAAGATATGTTCGGGTCACACAGTATAGCCTATTATGAGAACCAAGGTAATAAAAGAGCCAGATAATTTATGTGTCTCTCTGGGTTCCTTATGCTTATCTCAAAGAAAAGGAGCCAAGATGTAGAGACAAACAGAGAAGTCAATGCGTGTGGCTGAAAATATATGTGCAGTCTGTCTGGTACCTTCTTTGCACAGGCACTTTTAGGATTAGGGCTTGACATAGCTAATGATGAGCATAATTCCTCTGGGAAGGGGCCAGCTTTCTCTACCGTTCCTGAGGACAATGGAAATGGGAATAAACCGCAACAGAAATTATGTTCGCTTTCTAATGAGGCGGGATCACAAGTCTGTGAGGGGTTTGGGGCCAACGGTGTTTAGTGCTGACGGTGAACTCTGAACGCCTCCCTCGGTGCTTGGTTGATGCCACGTGCCTCTGCAGCGGAGAGGGCTGGGGTACACGGGTGGCCCTGTGGCGGGGAGGGCCCAGGTGCAGGGGTGCCCCTCGCCCCATAGGGCACGTACCGTGGCACATGTGCTCCCTCACATCCCCCTCCGCACACCAGGCGTGGCTGAATCTGCACACAGACCAGGGGATTTAGGGAGCACAAAGGCAGCCGCCCAGCCCACAGTGGCCCCTCCTGTGCCTCCTGCTTTGCAAGCCAGCACCTTCCTGAGACAGAATGTCAGCCCGGCCCGACCCAGCCCGGTTGCAGCTGCTCCAGGGCATCTTCCTAGACCGCGAGTGCCGTCAGGCCCGGGACTCCCTGAGCGCTTTCTGTGACAGAATGGAAAGCAGACGAGGGCCAGGCTGGAAAGGGTGACCTGATGCTCCCTGTGGGACAGGGGTGGGGCAAGCAGCTTGTCCCTCACTGGGAACCGCAGAGCCAAATCATGTGATTCATGAAAAAGAGAAGGTTCCCTTCCTCTCTTTAGTGCCTCCAAAGTGCTGTATTTACACAGCTCAGCCAGAACCTTCCTGATTGACCAGGATTTTATCTATTTCTATTCACTCTGGACAAAGGACTTCTGTTTGTCCAGAGTTGGGGTGCGAAGGCAACGTAGCCAAGGGGAGGTGCAACCCTCGGGTCCTGCCAGCCTCCCACCAGTCACCCCTACCCCACACCCACCCAGACTCCACAGGGCACTGGGACTGGTGGGGCATGGTCAGTGAGGCCATGGCAACTCCTGCCACGATGTCACACTTGTGTTCATCTTCCTTTTAGTTTCACATTTTGCGATGGCAAATATCAGCAGGAGGAACAGAAAGGCTCTTTGCTTCCACTAGGAACGGAGCTGGGTTCCTGCTCTCTCCTACTGCAGTGACTCCCGTGCCCACGGTGGCACCGGGACACAGACAGAGGAGCTGGCTGCACCACCCCCACACCTCTGCTGGGTACAGGTGGGATGATGGACACTCTTGTTTGCATGCGGTTGCCACAGAACCTTTCCACCGAACATGGATTTTCAGAAATGGAGAAAACCCAACACAACTGCCACTAAAACTATATTACACAGAGCTGACCTTCAGTTGTGTGATCTGCATGACCATGTGGAGTCAGGTCAGCGTTAGGGCCATGAGTTTTTGAGTTTTATTTCAAGTTTGCTGATATGTGCCATTGACGGAAGAGAGCAGGATGTTGTTTCCGTCTGAAGGGATCCTGGGAAGAAACGCTCACCATTTGGCAGGAGAGGGTCATGACCTCACCCTGTATGAATTGTGTGAAATCCACGCACCCTCTGGGCACTGAACCTCTGTTCTGACTTAAGTTGGCCGTAAGAGTCTAAAGCAAACAGTACAAGAAAAGCGGATGAAACCCGCGTGTGAGCGCTGCTGGGCACTCAGCTTGTGTCTCATGAGGGACAGGCAGCCTTGTTTCCGTCCATGAGACTGAAGATGCTTCTCCGTAAATCACTGCTCACCTGGAGGTGCTAAGCAGGACATGGGCAGATGCTCTGGCCACTCGGGGTCCCCCTTCCCCTCATGTCTAGACCAGGGCACTCCCTGCAGAGGCACTGCTAGTAGAAAGTCCCAGCTTCTGGCCAGGAGACAGAGCATCCCTGAACTACAGGATCTCTGCAGAGCTGTCTGGTCATCAGGCCTCCTGGGCACTCGGAGCAATCCCAGAGAGATCTGTAACAGAACAGCTTTCAGAAACAACAGGCTTCACAAAAAGTGGCGAGGACTCTGATGACCATGCTGGCCAACTGTGCTTCCCAGCCCACCGGCAGGTGAGCCAGGGCCTTGCACTGCACGCTGCTTCCCACAGTCTCACCTTCTCTGATCTGCGGGCATCCGCAGACCCCCTCAGTCACTACCTTGCTCAGAATCCTTCTATGGCTCCCATTGAGGTGTGGGAACTCAGCCACTCAGGTTCTCTTCAAATTGGGCTAATCCCCGTAGCGCCCACTCCATCCCTCCCTTGCCCAGTCTCATAGGACACCACCGCTGGCTGCACACTCGGGGCATACCCTCTTTGCCGATTTTCCCTTTTGCCTGGACTGCCCTTTCCTCTTTCCATTTTTTTCCCCCCCACCTGATGAGCTCCTAATCATCCTTCCAGGCCCAGGATTTCTTCCCTGTCTCCCCTCCCCTTCCATTATTCTCTCCCTTCAGTTCCAGAGTCAGCCCCTCTTTGACCTGTGTCCCCAGCACTGTGTACATGCCTCCCTTAGCTCACCTGCTGCAGTGCCCTGTGCACCGTGCCCTTCACCGAAGCATGAGCCACTCGGGGGCAGGAGCCACATCAGCCCTATCTTTCGTCCCCAGCTCCCAGGAAAGTCCCTGGCAACTTCTAAGAGCTCAGTTAATTAAATGGAGTGTGCACTCCAGTTAGAGTTGCCAGATTCTCTGAATGTTCTCAGAGGAATACAAACATGCAAGGTTTGGCTCATGCTCAGACTGAGGACAGCATCCTGGAACAACTGCAGGAAGGGTACTAGGGAAAGATCAGTCTCCGGAGGTCAAGAGGGGTGGGCAACAGGGCTGCCTGCACACGCTCATACAAAGCAAAATGCAATGGATAAGCCCTACATCTGTGATTTTCAAACAGTACAATGCAAAATACCAGCTGTAGCCTAGATGGAGTCCCCAAAGCCTTGTCAATTCTGAGCTATCAAAGCTTTCTACTCAGGAAGCTTGTTTAGCCTGAGGTGTGCAGACTTGGTAGGACCGATACCCTCAGGCTTCCTCACCGCCTCCCATGAGACATTCCTGGAGGGAGGGAGCCTCCATGCTGTGGGAGGAAATGTGCGGCCCAGGTGAGGAGAAGGGGCACGACCCTCCGAATGTTCCAGCAGCCACGAGAAAACCACTTACCTCTTGAGAGACAACCAGCCTTTGTCCCATCTGAGAGCAAGCAAGGGAGGGAAAACCTGACAGATTGACAAAGAGGAAGATAAGTCAGGGCTGTCAATGCAAGACAAACAGGCTGCTAGCCAGAGGGCACTGGACGCACAGGGCAGCTGCTTCCACACGTTACCTCCCAGATTGCTGAGGGGGTATTGTGCTTTATGTACAAGCACAGCCTGGTGACCACGGCTGAAACTCATGGTGGCCTTTTGCAAGTCATGCCGAGAAACCACACAAATGGAAATTAAAAAGAAGAAAGTCCAGCTGTGCTAATGACATTCTCTTATCCCTCACAGGCCACAATCAAAGGTCGTGTTGAATGTTTAGTCTTTCTCTCTCTGATTCCACCCCCACGTTTACACTCACCTTTTGCAAGTAACCTTAGTTTGCAGCCTTAGCTCTGGCTACTATAACACACACATGCGCACACCAGGCACTTCCATGTGACCTTGCTTGACAGCAGGATTATCTTCTGTCATCCTTACTAATCCATCTGTGTCCTTTAGTTCATTCCTGAAAGGCATCAGAATGGCATTTACAGCCTGCCCAGCAGCCCCCCATGCACATTAAGCCATCCCTGGCTGCCAGCTCCGTCCACTTCACTCACTCACATGACATCAGTAACTTCCATGTGCCACCCTGAGGTCTCCTCATCAGCGTTCAGCTGCTGCTTCTGCCCGGCCTAGATAAAACTGCTCCATCCCACAGCTCTTTGGACCCACCTTCATCCTTTCTCCTCTTGCTCACAGGCAGATTTGTGAAGATTGCCACCAGCAGTTTCCTCACCTCCCCCCATCCCTCGACCCACAGTGATCTCTGCCTCCACAAGCCATTAAGTCCACGGCCCTTTTCAGTCCTTCTCTCATGGGACGCCGTGGTTTATTATATGATCCTGTGATACTACACTCTCTCCTCTTTCCTTACCTCTGACCACTTTGGCTGCTTTTGCCTTTTTGTCTGCAGAACATTCAGAAATTAGAGTTGCTGGGTTCTCTTTCCTTCCTCGATGAGCTCCACCTGCCGCATGGCAGCCACCACTGTACATGCAGGGACCTGCCACTCTCTCCCTCCAGACATCAGGCCCTAAGAAACCAGCTGCCTACTCTCATTTCACTGGGCATTTCTCAACATTGTTAAACTCAGCATTTTTGAAACACCATTTGTCTGCTTTGCTCCAAATACCTTTTCCTCGAGGACCCCATCTCTGTAGATGCCACCAACTCTCCCCTCCGTGACTCAGCCAGTTTCCTGGGAGCCGTAATTGGTTGCTCGTTCCTGGGCCTGTCTGTACCATTTATCAGTTGAGCATCTCTCAGCTCCAGATCCATCCTGTATTTCTCGCTTTGTGAAGACAGAGCTGTTTGGAAGTGCTTCCTCTCTGCACTGGCACTGGGTTAAGCTGTCAGTAGAGGCACTGGAGGGACAACAGAGGAGGGGCTCTGTTGGCTATTCTTCCTGCTACCGAATGGTGTGGCAGCAGGGATGCATGCACGGAGGGGCGAGAGACGGGGTTCCAGTGGCACTCTGCCAGCCGCGGGTGCAGGACACCATCTCAGTGTGAGCTCATGGCCTTGGCCCAGCCCGGGGACCCCTGCTACCTCCTTTCTGCCATGGAGTGAGCAGTAAGCATACCCACGGGGAGGGGCCGCCTTCCAAACTCCCACCTTCCCTGGGTACTTTTCCTCATCCCCGGGGTATTCTTTGGAGATATTTTTGTAATCCTTTATCATTGCTCCCCCGCTGTAGTTAAGAATTCTTTGTATTAAACTTTCTCAGTCCACATTCCTGTGTGACTTCTGTCTCTTGATCAGACCCTGATACACTATCAAACACCAAATCTTGTTTATTCTACCATGCAAATTTCTGTTGAATGCTCTTCATTTTCTCTGCTTCTCTCCCTTTTATGGGGATTAAAGCCACCATCATTTCTTGCTGGGACTTCCAGAGTCATCTCTGTAACTGATCCCTTCTACCCAGTCCAGATGCCTTCCCAATCCATCTTCTCCTCCCCCAATTCATGCATAAGTATATACACTTAAAGCTAATACTACTCCTCTAGTACTGCTTTAGCTATACTCCACAGCTTTTGATATGCAGTACTTACATTGTTATGAACTTATTTTTTTATTGCAGAGATTTTTATGGTAGCCAAGAATATATAAATAACCAATATCTTAAAATGTTTGAAAATCTCTATATGCCTATTCACAAGGTACAGATGAATATGCTGACTCCGAATAATTGATATAACACTTTGCTGACACAAGAACTCTCATCGCAGAGTTTTTTTGTGGTATGAAGATATGCAGGGCCGAGCCCATGGCGCACTCGGGAAAGTGCGGGGCTGGGAGCGCAGTGGCGCTCCCGCCACGGGTTCGGATCCTACATAGGGATGGCCAGTGCGATGCGCTCACTGGCTGAGTGTGGTGCAGCCGGTCACAAAAAGGACAAAAAAAAAAAAAGATATGCAGTCCACTTTGGTTTACATTGCTACATCGCTAGGTAACTGGAGATGACTGAAATAGAACATGCGCACTCCTGCGAGCGTGCACACACACACACAAAGCAACATGTTTCTAAATATACGTTTGGATAAACATATGAAGATTAGTAGGAAAAACACAAATTGGACACTCGACAATAAGTGCCCATTCTGTACAAATGTGATTTAAGGCAGGGAACTAAAGAAGGGAAAAACAATTTACAAAAAAGGGAGGAACTTGCACAGCCTGATGATAATAACATGCCACGGTTATGACCGATGAACCTCTCATTATGCACCCAGAGGAGAAAAAAGACCACTATGTGGATTTACCCTGTTGATTATTTTGGTAACCTATTTTTTCTAATTGATTAAATATATTCCTGGGATGAGAGCTGACTGTTAGCACCTGTGCCCAAGTTGTGGCAAACAAATCAATGCTATCAGCATGCCCCCACCTCAAATTGCAATTATTCCCCATGCCCCCATCCAGTCTCTCCCCAATACCCATCTCCTGCCCCCCTACCCCTGCCCTGGCAACCCTAGGTCTGTTCTCTCCCTCTGCAAGTTCAACACACCACTGTGGTCTTTCTTTCCTTTCCCTCTTTCTCCCTTAGCTCACACTTATGAGTGAAGACGTGGTATTTTTCCTCTGTGTCTGGCTTGTTTCACTTAACGTAATTTTCTCCAAGCTCATCCATGTTGCTGCAACTGGCAGAATTTCATTCTTTCTTTATGGCTGAGTAGTATTCCATCTTGTATGTATTCTACATTTTTCTTACCCAGTCATCCATCAATGGGTGTTTAGGTTTACAATATCTTTGCTATTGTAGGGCCGGCCCACTTGGGGTGGGTTCGGATCCCACATACAGACCAGTTCCCACTCACTGACTGAGCAAGGCGCGGGGGCAACGCCGAGGGTTGCAATCCCGTTGCTGGTCCCCGGTCCGGTACGGGGGCAACACTGAGGGTTGCGATCCATTGCCGGACATGGAAAAAGACAAAAGACAAAAAATATATATATATATATCTTTGCTATTGTAAACAGAGCTGCGATAAACATGGGAGTGCAGGTATCCCTTCAACATGATGATTGCCATTCCTCTGGGTAATACAGAAGTGGGATTGCTGGATCACATGGTAGTTCTATCTGTAGTTGTTTGAGGAACCTCCATACTGTTTCCATAGTGGCTGCACTAATTTACAATCCCAACAACAGTGTAGGAGGATTCCCCTCTCTCCACATCCTCGCCAGCATTTGTTATTTCTGTCTTTTTTATCGTAGCCACTCTAACTGGGATGAGATGATATCTCAATGTGATTTTGATGTGCATTTCCCTGATCATTAGTGATGTTGAGCATGTTTTCAAGTACCTGCTGTCCATTTGTATGTCTTTCTTCAAAAAATGTCTGTTCAGTTCCTTTGCCCATTTTTTAATTAGGTTACTTGTCTTTTTACTATATAGTTGTTTGAGTTCCTTGTATATTCTGGATACTAATCCCTTGTTGGATGTATAGTTTGCAAATATTTTCTCCCATTTTGTAGGTTCTCTTTTCACTCTGTTGTTTCTTTTGCTGTGCAGAGCTCTTTATTTTGATATAATAGCATTTATTTATTTTTTCATTTATTGTTTGTGTTTTGGGAAGTCTTATTCATAAAGTCTTTGCCCCGTCCTATTTCCTGAAGTATTTTCTCTACATTTTCCTTTAGAAGTTTTATAGTTTCGGGTCTTATATTTAAGTCTTTAATCCATTGTGAGTTGATTTTGGTATATCAAATTCGATTTTGGTGAGAGAGGCAGATCTAGTTTCATTCTTCTGCATATGGACGTCCAGTTTTCCCAGCACCATTTAAGGAAGAGGCAGTCTTTTCTCCAATGTATGTCCTCGGTGCCTTTGTCAAAGATCAGTAGGTCTATGGGTTGATTTGTGGGTTCTCTATTCTGTTCCATTGGCCTGAGTGTCTATTTTTATGACAGTACTATGCTGTTTTGGTTGCCTCTGGCTTTTTTTTCCCCCCTCAGGATTGCTTTGGCTATTTGGAGTCTTCTGTTGTTTCATATGACTACTAGGATTTTTCTTCTATTTCTGTGAAGAATATCATTGGTATTTTTGATGGGGATTGCACTGAATCTGTAGATCATTTTGGGTGGTATTGACATTTTCACAATATTGCTTTCTCTAATCTAAGAGCATGGAATGTCTCTCCACCTTTTTGTATTTTCTTTAATTTCTTTCAGTAGTGATTTGTAGTTCTCATTGAACAGATCCTTCACCTCCGTGGATAAATTGATTTGTATGTATTTTATTTTTTCAGTGACTATTATAAATAGGCTTACTTCCTTGATTTCTTTTTCTGCTAGCTCATTATTGGAGAATAAAAATGCTACTGATTTGGGGGTATTGCTTTTGTATCCTACAATATTACCGAAATTTTTAATCAGCTGTAAGCATTTTTTGGTAGAGTCTTTAGGTTTTCCTATATTTAGTATCATGTCATCTGCATGTAGGGACAGCTTGACTCCATCTTTTCCGATCTGGATACCCTTTCTTTCTTTCTTTTGCCCCATTGCTCTTGCTAGCACTTCTAACACTATGTTGAATAGGAGTGGTGAGAGTGGGCATCTTTGTCTTGTTTCTATGCTTAAGGGAAAAGCTTTCAGCTTTTCCTCATTCAAGGTGATATTGGCAGTGGGTTTCTTGCATATGGCTTTTATTGTGTTGAGATACTTTCCTTCTATACCTAATTTACAGAGTCTTTATCATGAGAGGATGCCAAAATTTGTCAAATGCTTTTTCTGCATATATTGAAATAATCATATGGTTTTTATCCTTGATTTTGTTGATGTGATGTGTCACATTTATTGACTTTCGTATGTTGAACCATCCTTGCATCCCATCCTTGCATCCCATCCTTGCATCCCTGGGATGAATCTCAGTTGATTGTAGTATATAGTATTTTTGATGTATTAGTGTATTCTGATTGCTAATATTTTGTTGAGGAGTTTTGCATCTATGTTCATCAAAGATATTGTCCTGCAGTTTTCCTTTTTTTGTTGTATCTTCGTCTGGTTTTGGAGTAAAGGTTAGGCTGCTCTTATAGAATGAGTTTGGAAGAGTGGCCTCTGTTTCAATTTTTTGGAACAGTATGACGAGAATTGGTATTAATTCCCCTTTAAAGGTCTGGTAGAATTCAGCAGTAAAGCCATCCAGTCCCGGGCTTTTCTTTCTGGGAGACTGCTGATTGGACTTCAATCTCATTGCTTGTTATTAGTCTGTTCAGGTTCTCTATTTCTTCTTGGTTCAGTCTTGGTAGTTTGTTTGTGCCCAGAAACTTATCCATTTCCTCCAGGATTTCAAATTTGTTGGCATATAGTTGTTTGTAATAGTCCCTAATGATTCTTTGTATTTCTGTCTTATCAGTTGTAATGTCTCTTTTTTCATTTCTGATTTTTATTATTTGGGTCTTCTCTCTTCTTTTTATTGTTAGCCTAGCTAATGATTTGTCTATTTTGCTTATCTTCTTGAAAAACCAACTTTTGGTTTCATTGATCTTTTGTATCATTTTTTAGGTCTCTATTTTGTTTAGTTCTCCTTTGATCTTAATTATTTCTTTCCATCTACTAACTTTGGGATTGGATTCTTCTTGTTTTTCTAGTTCTTTGAGGGGTAGCATTAGGTTGTTTATTTGGAATGTTTCTATTCTTTTGTGCATTTATTGCAATAAATTTCCTTCTTAGTAATGCTTTTGCGGTGTCCCACAGGTTTTGATATGACGTGTCTTTATTTTCATTGGTTTCAAGAAATTTCTTGATTTCCTGCTTAATTTCTTCTTATTCCCATATGTCATCCAAGAGCCTGTTGTTTAATTTCCAAGTGTTTGTATAGTATCCTGACTTTTGCTTGTTATTAATTTTTAGTTTTAATCCATTGTGGTCTGAAAAAAAATGGAATGATTTCAATTTTTTATATTTGTTGAGGCTTGATTTGTGACTTGACATGTAGTCTATCTTGGAGAATTTCCATGTGCTGATGAGAAGAATGTATGTTCTGTGGTTGCTGGATAAAATGTTCTGTAGATAGATGCCAGTTCCAACTGGTCTAAAGTGCAGTTTAAATCCTGCATTTTTCTATTGGTTTGTTGCCCGGATGATCTGTCCCATGCTAGATAGGGGCCTTCAAGTCCCATACTATTATCATATTGGGGACTACCTCTTTCTTTACATCTAATAGTGTTTGCTTTATATATCTGGGTACTCTGGTGTTGAGTGCATATATATTTATGGTTGTTATGTCTTCTTTCTGGACAGATCTCTTTATCATTATATTGTGGCCTTCTTTGTCTCTTTTTATGGTTTTTGGTTTAAAGTTTATTTTATTCAATATAAGAAGAGCTAACTTCTCGTTTTTTGGTTTCCATTTGCATGGTATATCTTTTCCCATCTCTTCACTTTTAGTCTGTGAATCATTACAGGTGAGGTGGGTATCTGGAAGACAGCATATAGTTGGTTCTAGCTTTAATCCAGTCAGTCAGTCTGTGTCTTTTGAGTGTGGAGTTTAATCCATTTTCATTTAGGGTTGTTATTGAAAGTTATCGTCTTACTCCTGCCATTTTATGGCTTTTTGTTTAGATGATTTAAATATCTTTTGTTTCTTTCTTCCCTTTATATTAGTCATCTTCAATGTTTGTTGGATTTTTCAGGTGATAAGATTTTGTTTTTCTTTCTCATTTACATTTGTGTTTTACCAGTGGGTTTTGTTCTTGCTTATATGTTCATGGTGGTGATTATTGTTTTACAGGACTCTCTTGAGAATTTCTTGCAGTGTTGGTTGTGTGTTGATGAACTCCCACAGTTTTTGTTTGTCTGGGAAATACACTATTTCTTCCTCATTTCTTAAGGATAGCCTTGCTGGGTATAGTATTCTTGGCTGGCAGTTTTTTCTTTAAATATTTTGAATATGTCATCCCATTTTCTTCTCACCTGTAAAGTTTCAGTTGAGAAGTCTGCTGTTAGTCTAATAGGGGCTCCCTTATAAGTAAATTGACACTTTTCTCTTGCTGCTTTTAGTATTCTCTCTTTGCATTTGAGGTTTGTCAGTTTGACTATGATGTGTCTTCAAGAGGATCTTTTTGGATTGAATCTGTTTGGGGATCTTTGAGCTTCCTGGATCTGAAGAGCTGTGTCTCTTCCTATACCTGGGAAGTTTTCCACTATTATTTCATCAAATTTCAATTCCTTTACCGCTCACCTCCCCTTCTTGAACACCCATGATTCAGATGTTTGTATGCTTAAAGTGGTCTGATAGCTCTCTTTGACTTTCTTCATGTTTTTAAACTCTTTTCCTTTTTTTTTTTTTTTTGTCTACTTGGGTTATTTCATAAAGGTTGTCTTTGAGATAAGAGATTCTTTGTTCTGCTAGTTCTAGTCTGCTGCTTAAGCTCTCAGTTGTGTTTTTTATTTCTTTAAATTAATCTTCAGTTCCAGGATGGTTTTTTTACATTCTTTTGTAAGGTATTAATCTATATGTAAATTTCCTCCTTCAGATCTTGGATATTTTTCCTCATTTCATTGTGTTGTCAGAGTATTCTCTTTATCTCATTGAGTTTCCTTAAGATATTTACCTGGAATTCCTTTTCAGTCATTTCAAGTGTTTCCTGCTCTGTAGGGTCTGATGTTTGAGAATTACTATATTCCTTTGGCAGTGTCATATTTTCTTGTTTTTTTCATATTTCAACACATTTCTACCTTGATTTCTGATCATCTGGCAAATCAGTTGCTGCTTCTATTACTCTGGAGTGAACTTTGAGGAGATAGGATTCCTCCTCTTTTTCCAAGCTCCTCTGGTGACTCTCCTTGTGTCAATACAGTTGAATATGCAGCCAACAATAGCACTGTTGCTTTGTGTTGCTTCCCCCCCCACAGATTTGTCACCCCACTTCCCCTGGGTGATGGAGCCACAAAGGATTACTCAAAGCCCATCTCTTCTGAGCAGTGAGAAGCCCCAAAGTGGTTAACTTCCCTGGGACCCTCCAGTGAGAGGCAACCCTTCCTCGGGAAATTAACACTGAATTGGGGTTCTCTTCCTGCAATTATTTTCCAGACCAGGAAGTACAGAAAGAGAACATAGGTGGGGTTATAGTTTAACAGTATAGGCTGTGAACTTTCAGTGAAACAAGTAAGATGGCATTCCAGTATGGCTATCAACAAAAGCTTGATCTTAGCAAACATTCCTTCTCCCTCTAAAAGTTTTTCAGCAACTTAGATATCAATCAGCAACTAATCTGTCTTTGAGCCAGCAACCTTGCTGTTCCACAAATCTTTATCTTACACCAGAGACTTATAGCCTGAGGAAAATTTCCAGTCCTTGCAAGGTCAATATTTGAAACTGCAAGGCTTTGGAAAACCAGGTCCTGTGAAGTACCTATGCTTTATAGTATATTCCACACTGCATAGTGGTTGTGGCTGCTACTGTGGTCAGTAGCCATCCTTGCAGTGGTAGAAGCTGTGGAGGGGACTGTTGTAGACCACCTCCTTGGAAGTAGTGCAGGGCCTCCTGGGTGCAGAGGTGGTCAGCACTGGGTCCTGCCTTGTTTGCAGGCAGTGGGAAGGCTTCCTAAGGGCTTTTTCCCTGCCCATGCATCCCCAGTCAGGGTGGACAGGTGGTACAATGGGTCCCACCTTGTTTGCAAGTGGTGGGTGGGTTTCCTGGTGTTATGCAGTTCTACATCTTTGGTGATATTCATGATGACTTATTTAGACCCATGAAATTTTTAGAGGTGTGTTTTTTAGTTTACTGTGTTTTGTTGTTGTTGTTTGCTTAGGTTTTTGCCTTCTAACTATTTATGTCTAATTTTATTTCATTGTCATAAAAAAATACAGTTATGTGGTAATGATTCATTGATATTTGCTGAAGTTTCCATCTTTATACATTTTCCAAGTAGTTGAAAACCATGACTATTTCTCTCTTTTTTCATGAAGATCTCTCTGTATATACAGCTATTAGATTGAGCTCATTCAATGAACTTATCAATTATGACAGAGGTGTGTGAAAATCTCTGACCGTATTATAGGTTTATCAATCTCTATGCAAAATTTTGACCAACTTTGACAAGATTCCACTTTATCTGTGATGCTATGTTTTCTGGTTTTGTGAAATATACATATTTTTTATTCTTTTGCCTTACTGATCAATATTTTCTTTTTCTTAATGAGTATTTTTTTTTATACCTATTAGGACTTTCTTGCTTAAAAATATTTTTTCTAATATGAGTATTGCTTCATTTTTTAATAATTTCCATAGAAACATATTTTTTCTCTTTACTTTTATGCTAGGCTTTAGATTTAGGTGATCCACTTGTAAATACAGCATAATTGCAACTTTTAAAATCTAACTTAGAGAAAAGTTGTTTTTAACTAACAATTTAACTTTATTGTAAATATTGATATATTTAGACCTATTTTGCCATCCTATTTTTCATTTTTCATGTTATATTTTTTCTTCATTTATTTCTAAGTTTCTACTTGCCATTGTATTTATCCAGGCTTAATCCACCCTTCTGCCTTGCTCTCTGTTAGTTTAGAATTACACATTCTATTTATATTGTTTTTATTAGCTACCATTACATTTTAATGTGCATACTAGACTTTGCAAAACATAAAGTTAATATTTTTAACTTTCCCCTAGACAATTCAAGAACTTTATAATACTATTTATCCCAATATATATCCTTCTGTCATCTGCCAACTTATCATCTTATCTAGTGTTTTACTTCTACCTTGTTTTTTAAACCCCCAGTCTTAGTCATTTTAAAAATGGCCAAAAGATTTACTTTTTTCTTCTGAGCATTATTTTATTGGGAAATTTGCCTTCTGATTTTAAAACCTCCTTCTTACTGAAGTGTATTCTTTATCATGTCCTCCATTAGATTTTGTAGAATCCATCAAATCTACATGGACCATCATGTCATCTGTGAATAAAGACAGTTTTAATTCTTCCTTTCTGCTCAGGAAAACTTTTATTTCTTTGTCTTGCCTAATTTCCTTTACAAGAACCTCCAGGACAATATTGAATAGAATTGGTGAAGGCAGATAACCTCGTTTTCTTTCTGATCACAGTGAGAAAATATTCAGTCTTTGAGCATTAAGTAGGAAAGTTAAATATAGGCTTTTTTCCCAGCTGTACTTTCCCCCCCCCCTTTTGTCTTTCTTCGTGACCGGTAACGGGATCGCACCCTCAGTGTCGTGCCCGTACTGCGACCAGCAACGGGATCGCAACCCTCGGTGTCGCGCCCGCACCACGCTCAACCAGTGAGTGGACCAGTCTCTATATGGGATCCGAACCCTCGGCGGGAGCGCCGCTGCGCTCCCAAGCACCACACTCTACTGAGTGCACCACTGGGCCGGCCCTCCCAGCTGTACTTTTATCAAGTCGGAAAAAAATTCCTCTCAGGTTTTCTGAGAGTATTTATCAAGAATGGGTGTTTTTCTTTGTTTATTGAGATGATCATGTGGGAGATTTTTCTTCCTTTTTAGTTTGTTAATATGGTGAATTGCACTGATTGATTTTCAAATGCTAAATCAATCTTGAATTCCTGGGATAAATCTACTTGGTCACAATCCAATTTATATATTGTTGAATTCAATTTGCTAAAAAAAAAAATTTAAGAATTTTTGTATCTGTTATGAACTAAACTATGTCCCCCAAAATTCATATGCTGAAGCTTTAACCCCCAGAGTGACTATATTTGAAGACCGGTCCTTCAATGAGGTAATTAAAGGAGTTATAAGGGTGGGACTCTAATCCAATAGGACTAGTGTCCTCAAAAGAAGAGGGAGAGAGACCAGGAGTGCATGTGATGACAGAGAAAATATGGCTATCTGCAAGCCAAGGAGAGAAGCCTCACCAGAAGCCTGCCAGCATCTTGATCTCAGACTTGCAACTTCCAGAACTGTGAGAAATTAATTTTTGTTGTTTAAGACACCCAGTCTGTAATATTTTGTTATGGCAGCCTGAGGATACTAATACAGCATCTATGTTCATAAATGATATTGATCTGTATAGTTTTCTTTTCTAGTAAAGTCTTTAGTTTTGGTATAAAGATAAAGATGGCTTTCAAGTTTCTGCAATAATGTCTGTAGAGCTGGCATTACTTATTCCTTCAATGTTTGAAAATATCTTCAGCGAAGCAATATGGGCCTGGAGTTTTCTTTATGGAAATATTTAAGAATTTTCTAGAGGTTTTTTTTAATTCATTTCTAATTTAATCTATTGTGGTCAGAGAACATATTTTGTATAACTTGAATGCTTTTAAGTTTATGAACACTTAATTTGTGGACAGAATATGGTCTAACTTAGTAAATATCCTGAGTGCACTTGAGGAAAATATGTATTCTGTTGTTGGGAAGAGTGCTCTGTCTGTGTCAATTACTTCAAGTTGTTTGATCGTGTGGCTGAAATCTTCTGTATTCTCATTGACTTTCTGTCTACATAGTCTGTCAGTTATTGACAAAGAGGTATTGAAATCTCTGACTGTACTTGTGGACTTGTCTATTTACCCTTGAAGTTCTCTCAGTTTTTGTTTCATGTATTTTGAGGTGTTGTTTTTTTTTTACATTCATAAAAATTCAGGATTGTTATGTCACCTTAACAAGTTAATGCCTTTTTCATTTTGAAATGATCTTCTTCATTTTCTTCATTTCTGGTAGCATTTGTTGCTCTGAAATCTACTTTGCCTTATTGTAAAATAGCCACTCCAGGTTTCTTTTGATTAGTATGAAAATAACAAATATTTTTTATTCTTAACTTTTCATTTATTTGTACTTTCATATTTAAAGTGGGTTTTATTTAGGCGACATATATTCAGTCTTGCTTTTCTACACAATCTGATAGTGTCTTCTTTTTAATGAAGGCACTTAACCCATTTACACTTAATTTGGTTATTGAGTTGGTTAGAAACAGGCAATGAAAGGAAAAAATAGGCAAATTGGACTTCAAGAATATTTGAAATTTTGAGCATCAAATGAGGTTATCTGCAGAGTGAAAAGGCAACCCACAGAATGGGAGAAAATATTTGCAAATCATGTATCTGATAAAGGATTAATATCCAGAATATATAGAGAACTCCTGAAACTCACCAACAAAAAAACCCCAAAAAACCTAATTCAAAAATGGGCAAAGGACTTGAACAGACATTTCTCAAAGAAGATATACAGGTAACTAATAAACACATGAAAAGATGCTCAGCATCACTAATTATCAGGGAAATGCAAATAGAAACTACAATGGGATAACACCTCACACCATTAGGACAGCTATTCTCAAAAAAATGGAAAATAACAAGTGTTAGCAAGGGTGTGGAGAAACTGGAGTCCTTGTGCACCATTGGTGGGAATGTAAAGTGTGCAGCTGCTCTATGGCAGTTCCTTAAAAATTTTAACATAGACTACCATGCGATCCAGCAATTTCTACCCCAAAGCATTGAAAGCAGGGTATCTAAGAGATATTTGTACACTCATGTTCATAGCATGACTCACAATTGCTAAAATGAGATAGCAACCCAAGTGTCCATCAGTGGGTGAACGGGTAAGCAAATGGTGTATATACATACAATAGAATATAATTCAGCCCTAAAAAGGAAGAAAATTTTGACACATGCTCCAACATGGATGAACCTTGAGGACATTATGCTAAGTGAAATTAGCCAGTCACCAAAGGACAAATACTTATAATTGCATTTATATGAGGTACTTCGTGTTGTCAGAATCATAGAGACAGAAAGTAGAATGGAGGTTGCCAGCGGCTGGGGGAGGGGAGATGGGGAGCTATTGTTTAATGGGTACAGAGTTTCAGTTTTGCAAGATGAACAGAGTTCTGGAAATGGATGCTGGTGTTGGTTGCACTACAATATGATTGTACTTAATGCCGTTGAACTGTACACAAAAAATAATTAAGATGGTAAATTTACGTTATGTATATTTTACTACAGTTTTTAAAAAGGGGAAAAAAATGAAGACATTCTTTCTTCAGACACTTTTGTCTGGGTCACATTAGTGTCTTGGCTTCACTGTACAAACTGGAGCCCAAGTCAGTCGCCAAGGAACTCGGTTGGTCACACCACAGTGTAACTATCTTTTGTTCTCCCTTCTATTCATGGTTCAAAGAAGGCATGTCTGTCGCTTAGGGCTCTGGTTATTACCCAGAGGGTAACAGCAACCATACTGAGCTCCTCTGAGAAACATAAGCCCCATACAGGAAAAGCTGGTGCCGGAACTGTGTCAGCTGTTGTCCCAGAGGAAGGAGCTGAGTACCCAGGTCATATGAAAGATGAATCAGTTTTTCCTGGAAATATCTAAAATTGCTAAGCCTTTATTCATTTATTCAGCAAATGTTTATTGAGTGACTACTATGTGTTAGGCATTGTTCTAACCGTCAGTGCAATCATCCCAACTATTAATCTTACTCATGATAACCGTCACATTCCTTGACATTCTGGGGAAATTAATGTGCTCAGGGGACTTCTGTGTCCTGGGCCATCGGGTAGGTAGGCCCCCTTTCCAGAAGGCACTGGGATCCATTTAGACATTTGAGACAAGTATGTCCAGACAAGAGGAGGCAGGAGCCCAAAAGTGCATCCACTGACATTTCAGAAGAGTGACATGGAAGCTTACGTGGAAGTGGAGACAGGAAGTATAGAAAAGAAGCATAGACAGGAAGTGTAGACAGGGTCCAGAAACATCCTGACTCCCCCTCCTTACCCACTACAGAGTGGTGCTCCCATCGGTCCTGCCCTAGCCCCTCTCTCCTGACCCCTCACCACGCTCTCCCTGGGCAGACTCCTCAGGGTCCCCAGAGTAATGCACACCTGCCTGCGGCTGCTTACACACCCGGCCCTGTCTCTGCTACCAGGCCACCTGCACAGCACTCAGGGGATGCCTCACAGGGACCGCAGACTAATCCCCTTCCCCTGCTGGCAAACCTGCTCTGCTGGAGGGACACTCATCTCATGTGGCAAGGCCTTCACTCAGCAGCGGGCAGGTCACCACCTCTCCTTCAAGTCCTAGTTCTAAACATACATGGAGTCTGCCTCCACCCAGGATCAAGCCTCCTCACAGGTAGATTGTAGATGCCAACTTTCTGAAACCTGGTATCCACTTTTCCTGCCTCCCTCCACTCCTTCACCCTTTCCCAGTGTGGAGTCCATGCTCCACTTTGCACCAGAGTATGGATCTGATCATGCCACGTATTTAGTCTTTCAGTAACTTCCCTTTCAGATCCTGTCCTAAGTATCGAACCGGCCCCCACCCAGGACACAGTCTCTGTTCATCTCTCAGCCTCGTCCACCCCTCCTTTCCCAGCAGACCCCCAGAAGTACCCCTGGCAGGCCTCACCACACCCTGATCTCTCAGCTATGGCCCAGGTTCACATGCCCAAATTCTACTCTCGTCTTTTAGACTCACTTTAACCCTCACTCCTGAGCACCCAGACAGCCTAGGTTCCACTTGCGTCTCCTCCTACGCAACCCCGTGCTTCCCTCCTCCCAAATGCACCACCTGCTTTGACCTTATCTGGTACCTGGTCGTACTCTCCACCAGGATCCCCATTCTCGAAAGTCAGAGGCCATGGGGCTCTTCTCATGGCCCTGTGTCTCCACTGAAAGCATAGTGCCTTAAACGTTTTCAAAATCACATGAAAGATTATTATTTTCAAAATCATCAGGAAATTATAAAGAGTCTCAAAATGTTTGGAAACTCAGTCCCACCAAGGTCCAGGATGTGCCACAGGTATGAATGAACTTCAGGCTGGTATGAACTTGGGGAGCCAACCGAAAACCTGGGCCTGATGGCTCAGGGCTGTACCACGGACTCTCAGAAGACACAGGAGGTTCCCTGGTATCCTGCTTTTTAAATCAATAGGAGTAAACTAGGAAGTCACCATTCAAAGCAATGCCATTCTTGCAGAGGAGCAAATGATCATGGAAGGCCTCAGCAGGCAGGCGTCCCACAGAAGCCACCACTGGGGGTGAAAGTTTTCACCTGTGCCAGAGGTTCCTAAGCAAGATTGCTCAGCTGCTGAGTCACCTGCCCAGTTCCTTCCAAAGAACACATGCCTGGACTCCCCTTTGGAGAATCTGATAGGTCTAGGATAAGATGGACATGTAAAGAGAAATTGTAAATTCGCAGTGATCTAATCTCAGAGGAAACATGCAAAAGAAATAGAGACCTGAGTCCTTGACAATCTTACAGTCCAGTGAGTCCAGTATCATAAGCACACAAGGAATCTGGAGTAAAGGGGCTGTAACTCCTCCAATGAGCTCAGATGAGGGCAGGGGCCTGAAGAAGTGGTGGGCACGCCTGGTTTCAGACCTGGCTGCCTTCCTGTGTAAGGAAGCATGTGGTAGAGGAGGTGAGGCCGACACCAAGACAAGCCTTGTTCAGAGACAGCACGCTGGCGTCTGTCTGGAGTGTGGTCTCGAGTCCAGCAAACGGCACACACGGATTCCATCATTCTGCTTTGTGTTCAAACTTCTCCTAGGCCGAGACTCTGCCACAGGCCTGCAAAAGCTTCGAGATCACACCCCCAGCCCCAGTACACTGGTGGGAAAGTGTCTGTGCCGACCCTTTTGAAGCACCATCACTCCACGCAAGTGTGTGACAACCTGGTGAGGTGGGAAACATCATTACTGGCCATCCCATCCTACAGGCCAGGACGTTGAGGTCTGGAGAGGCTAAGTAACTTTCTTATGCATGACGGAGCCACAAGGTAGAGCTGGGATGCAAGACAGTGAAGGAATTTGGGATATGCCACCCCAAAATATGCCACATTGATGTACTGATTATTCCAAGTTAAAGACACTTGAAAAACAGCATATGCAGGGAGAGGCTTTCTCTGAAGACCCCTAAAGACAGATCCTCCAAAGGGAGCCCAGCTGTCATCAGTCCCTTCCCTGGGAGTGCGTCAATCAAGGAAGGAAGGTTAATGCCTGTCACAGGAGAAGAGACCAGGAGTGGGCACCACGCCTGGATGAACTTTGTCACCGACTCTCTTACCTCCCAGCTATTCTTGTAAGGCCCTGTCATCTTTCCTAAAACTCACTTGTTCTCCCCCGAGTGTCCCCCTCCCCTGTGAAGACATCTGTAGGCACCCACGTCTCATTGCTGTCTGGATACTCCCTTTTTCCCTGTGGTGCCCCACAAACGTGTCTACCTTTTCTCCTGTCAATCCAACTATAGTCCGTTTGTTTCATAGACCCAGTTATCAACCCTCAAGGTAGAGAGGAAACGTCTTCCCTTTCTTACACAAGGATGCCACCAGATTCGGGAGGAGCGGGGATTTCTAGGTGGGGCTCTGGCAGCTCTTCCTGGAGGAGCTAAGACTGTCACACTCGGTGTGCTCGCTGCAGCTGGCGTGGCGTCAACACTTGGGCCTCCTCACGCACTCCCACAACAACTCTGGTTTCCCTTCTACACATGGAAAAGCTGAGGCTTAGGCTTGTGAGGGGAGAAGGGCCAGGTAATTCACCAGGGTAGCCACACCCTCAATGGCTGTGCTAGGAGACAAAGGAGGACAAAGGAGAACGGGGAGTTGCCAGAGGCGAGGGATGCCCAGAGAAGGGATTAGGGTTAGTCTGTTCTCCAGATGGGCAGCAGTTTCCTTCTGTCTCACAAATGGTGACAGCTCCGCTGCTGACTACATGAGTTGGAGAAGGAAATAAGGATCAATTCAAAAAGAAGCTCGGGAGCAATCACACTTTTTCTTCATTTCCTTGACGAGATTCCCTACATCTGGGAATGGAAATGTCTGGAGCCTCCCCTGAGCTGCTCCCACCCAGTCCAGCGGGAGGAAAACCAAGCTCAGGAGGGGGTGGTCTGGTGCAGAAATTCAGGTGACAGGGTGGGGTGGACAGGTGAAGAGCAGGAGCCCGCCTGGAAGAGATGCCCCTGCAGGACAGGAGGGCAGTCGTGGTGGGGAGGACATAGCGGGAGTCCTGACACACAGAACAGGGACACAGGTGCCCACTGTGGCAGACTGCTGGCTGGGCTTAAGGAATTTGGAGGGTGGGCAGAACTTGGATCGGAAACACTGAGCAAGAAGTCTGGACCTGTCTTCAGTACTGGGAGAATCATTCTCGGGGGAGCAGCACACCACATCTCGGCTTGGCCAGGATGGTGGAAATGTCGTGAAGGGCTCCGGCACCTGCCTGCCTTCTTTACTTCCAGCCCATGGTCCTCTCTAGCTGCACCTGTTTTAGCAACTTGACAGCGAACAGTCTCCTCCACAAATGCCCACAATCACAATAGGTGCTTCTGATCTCTCTCCATTAGGTTGCAGTCTAAAACTACAGACAAGCAGAGCAGTTTATACCTCACCTGAGAAAAATTAGCTTATTCTCAGGCTTCAACCCATCCAAAATATCCCCACAGTCTCTGGAAGTTCAGGGGAGGTGGAGGGAAGGCTGGGTGCCTCCTCCTTATGGGTCCTGTTGGTGGCAGCCGAATGCTCCCCCCAGCTCTGGGGAGGGTGAAATGCAGGAGAGCACTGAGCCAGCCATGTTGGCTGTTGAGGGTCACCTCCATGTCATTCTCTGGGTCAGAGGTCAAGTACATGCCTTTTATTTTCTAGTGATGTTTGCCTTGAAAATGACACAAACAACAAAACAAATCATTTATGGAATGAGCATCAAGCTTTCTGGTGGTCAGTAATGTCCATCAATGTCTATTTGAGGAGGTCAGGTTTTGCTCCCTCTGCTGATGCCAAGAGTTGGGTTTGGAATGGGAAGTATTACCATTGCTCCAGCATGAGCCCAGACTGCAGCTCATGGCAGGTGCACTTGGCACAGGTCATTGACATGTGGTCCACAGACTCCTGAAGTTGGTTTAGTTTGGTCAGAACCTAATATTGTGCCCAGAATTGTTTCTAATTAATATGACTAAGACAATTCTTTGGAACAACCGGGGTCAGTATCCAGTACCCAAGCCCCTCCCAGGTCTGGTGTGGGTGGGAGTACAGTCCATCAGGGCCCTGGCATGGAATCAGGGACCCTCCCCGAGGCAACGGGCCATCAGGATGAAGAAGAAGACGAAGAGGAAAGCCAGTGCACCACACCTGCCTCAGCTGCAGGGATGGGGAACAGGCCTGTGTTCTGTTTTCCCTCTGTGAGCACCATGTTTCCTGGTGATAAATTCTAGAGGCCACAGCAGGATAGATCGGCACTGGTGCGAGACTGTAGGTGCTGGAAGTCCTGTTATGGGACAAGTGTTTGTGGTCCCCAGTGTGATGGTATTTGGAAGTAGGGCCTTGGGGATAATTACATCATGAGGGCAGACCCCTCAGGAATGGGATGAGTGCTCTTATGAAAAGACCCTGAGGAGCTGGCTTCCTCTCTCTCTCTCTCTCTCACCCCAACCCCCACCATGTGAGGATGCAGCGAGCAGACGGCCATCTGCAGACCAGAGAGAGAGGCCTCACCAGACACTAGATCTGCCGGTGCCTCCGTCATGGACTTCCAGCCTCCAGAACTGTGAGAAGTAAATGTTTGTTGACTAAGCCACCTGGTCTATGGTGTCCTGTCATAGCAGCCCGAGCTGACAAGGACAGTACCTTTGTTAAAACTAGTCTTTCCCGACTATCATCTCAATGGACTGGGGCAGCACATCTCCAGCAGGTGCCTGCCAGCAGATCCAGGCAGAGGAACAAACAGCAAAGGAGTCAAAGTGTGATTTCCCCAAATCCTGTTCTTAATCCACAACCCTTTCCCCGCCAGGGCTCATGCCCCATCCTCCGTGCGGGACCCTCTGATCCAGATTTTCTCCCCATGGAAACATCTCGCTCAAGTGCTCCCTGAGCACCCCATGGGAAGAAAGCCTGGTGGAAATGAGGCGGGGACAAGGCTGACGTTTAGAAATAGAGAAGCTTACGTGGAATGGCTTCAGGTAGCCCACAGTATAATTCCTGAGACAAGCACACCACAGACGCCAACCCACCTACCGAGGACCACGAAAGCAAAGCAGACAGGCGCTGGGGAGCGTGCACGGGGCTGGGGAAGGGATCGAGGGCAAATGTGGCATTTCTCCCTGAGGGCAATCCCAACGCATAAAAGTGCAAAACTCCTCCTCCCGATGGAAAAAGGCTTCCTGGTCCATCTGTCCCAGTGGAAATGGCTATCGTCTGTGCTTCGCCTGTGCCATGCTCTAAAGCAGGATGGTGTGTCCTTGCTCAGCCCTGCTCAAGAACCTCCTCTGCACAATCTTTAAAAGTGAACACTGCGTTTACAGTCTGTCTTTTCTGGAGACCTAGAGTGTACCCTCCCTGATCGGACTGCTGCGGACATAATCGGCATTCATCATGTCCCATTTCACGCCTGGGAAAACTGCAGCCCAGAGGGCTCCGACGTGAACATCAGGTTGCTGCTTTATGGTGCAAACTAAAGCAAAGGTCTTCTGAACACAGCCCAGGGGACTTCCCTGAAGCAAGGATCCCTTGGAAGACCACCTCCTGTGGGCAGGAGCAGAGCAAGCTGCAGCCCCTGCCATCCCAATGTCTCTCACCCCAACGTCCGACCCCGGCTCAGGCCTGTGAAGTGACGGCAGTGCTTGTGCATCCATTCATTCTCCCATTCAATCATTCACCAGCACGGCTTACTGCACTTCTACAGAGGGCAGGAAGACAGAGGACCCAGCCCTCAGGAAGCCAGTGTCTAACAGACGAGTAAAAAGACTGAAGACCACGCAACTTCATCTACACCCAGGCCTGACGAATACTGTCGGAAGTCAGCACTTTCCCTGGGAGATTAGTGCCTAGAAGGGGCTGTGAAGGGGACTCCTGGGGAATGGAATGTGTTGTAGCCGCATGGGGCCTCCTTTATCTTCTTCTAAAGGTCCAGCCCGTTCCCATCTCTGGACACATCCTGCCCCATCTCCTTCACTTAGAGAACACAACGACTCCTTCCAGGGGCCAGACCTCTGAAACTGTCCTTTCAGAGGGTCCTCTGACCCTCCAGTGTGTGTGAGGCCCATCCTCTGTGCTCACGTGGCACTTGTGCCCAACTTATCTCTAACGGCAAAGTCCTCCTTCCACGTGCTGGCCTATGCCGTCTGCATCCCCACCAGCCTGTATCACCCAAGAGGGAAGGACCGCCTCTGCCTTCTCCACTCTCTCCTGTACCAGCCCAGAACTACTGCTCAGAAATTCCTCAGTGCACATTCCCCAGTGAGTGAATGACCCGAATCTTGAAGGATGAGTGAAAGTTGGGCAGGTAAGGACCGGGGGCTCTGTTGTAGACAAGCGCATCCACGACTGTGTGCTTGTCACAACTCAAAGCACTGTACACCAAAAAGAGTGGATTTTATTGTATGTATTTTTTTAAGTAAATTGAAAAACAAGCCCACTGGATTTGCCTCTAAGAGAACATCAGTGACCCCACAAGCGGTACCTTGAGAGGAGTGGCAGGTGGTGAAATGCCACTCCAGCAGTGAGGCAATTTTAGAGTGTGGGGGAAAATTCCAGGCTTCAAGACTCGCCAGCTGGAAACTACCTGAGGCTTCTCAATACCCTGAGAATGACCCAGGAAGGGCTTGTCAACCTTCTCAGCCTCTGCTTGGACACATCTTCTTCCCACTCTGCTCCAGCACTCCCAGCCTTCTTGCTGACCTCCAACCCACTGCATGCAACACGCTGCATGCAACATGCTGCATGCACTCTGCACATGGGCTGTGTTCTATGCACAGCTCCTCCCATGTCAGCCTGGGCCTTTTAGCTCCCCTGAGGCCCTCCCAATCACCTAAGATGCACACTTCCCTCCACTACTGTCTATCATGTCGAGATGCTTTGTCTCCAGTACAGCACTTCATCAGTCTCTGAAATGATTTAATATTTTTGTTACCGTGCTTTTTTCTAGCTCCCGCACTAAGAAGTGAGCTCCAAGAGGTCAGGAATGTGTGTGTCTGTGTCTCACCACACCCCAGTGTCTAGAACACGGCCATGTGCATATAATGTGCTCAGTAAAAGGCAACTGCTATTATTTCAATTAGTTGGAACTGCTGGGTTTTGAAAGTTAAACTGCAGATTTTACTTCGCTTGAAGCTTCCTGGTGGCCATAGCAAAACAGAAAAATAATATGATTGATACTATCAATGAAGTTAAAACATGGGCACTCTTCAGGGCAAGACAGGATCGGCTGAACACCTGTTTGGCCCAGGTCATCATTGTGGCCTCATTGAGCAATGAGAAGAAAATATCTTTAACATTATCTTTGCAGGAAATAAATAAATCCCATGAAGTTATTTTTTCTTCAATCCTTCAAGGAAGCCAAAGGCAAAAGGCCAGAAAACAGCTGGGGGCAGGAGCTACTTCTAATTCAGCCTCACACCCACCAGGAAATTCCCACACTGACAGCATTTACAGTATGGATCACCCGCTTTTCTTTCTGTTTTAGGGGCACACATTTAATTGTTGCTTCAGAAGTGCTACACTTCATCTAACCCTCAGTGACTCTCAAATACGTGTTATAATGCCCATTTTACAGATGCAGACTGAGGCTTATAGTCTGCATTCACTCCCAGAGCTGGAGGTGATGCAGACAGGGCTTGAACTAGGTCTGTTTGACTCCTTAGAACAGGAACTGGTGAACTATGGCCTGAAAATTGAATCTGCTTGCCGCCCATATTTGCAAATAAAGTTTTATTGCATTGACTCATTTAGGTATCGTATGTGGATGCTTTTGTACTACAGTAGTAGCGGTGGGTAGATAGGTATGGCCTGCAAAGCTGAAAATGTGATGGCCTTTTATGGAAAAGTTTGCAAACCCCTGCTCTAGACTCCGTGCTCCCTTTTCAAGAGCCTACCACCTTCACAAGTATATCTAAGTTTGTGTATTCCCCTGAATGGGGAAAAAAAATAGAAAGGAAAAAAATAGAAAAATGTATATATTTATATATATATTTATAAAAATAGAAGAAATGTAAATTGGGAGCTCTAAGTGCAAAATTGTTTTGTTACTAAAACATCAAAGAAGATTGTTTTGTAAGTAAATTTTCTGGAGGAGAAGTTTTAATTTTTCTTTTTATGTTTTTTTTATTATTATTATTATGGTTCACTCCAGACCTCTTAACTAAAATGACATACATAAGAAGGATATTAGGAAATACAGGCATACCTCACATACCTTGGAGATGTGGGTTCAGTTCCAGACCATCACAACAAAGCAGGCCACACAAATTTCTTTGGTTTCCCTGTGCATATAAAAGTTATGTTTACAATCTACTATTACTACTCTTGTATTATGTGTGCAATAGCATGAGATAGTTACACTATACTACTAAAGTGTAATTTATACCACATTGTCTATTATGTGTACAATAGCATTATGTCCAAAAAACAATGTACATACCTTTATTTTAAAACACTTGGTTGCCAGAAAATGCTAGACATGCTAACGATCACCCGAGCCTTCAGTGAGTCCTGGTGGAGAGTCCTACCTCAGTGCTGTTGGCTGCTGACCGCTCAGGGGTGGTTGCTGAAGGCCACCGTGCCCGGGGCAGTTTCTCAAAAGAAGGCAACAGTGAAGTCTGCCACATCAGTCGATTCTTCATGTCACCGAAGCTTCCTCTGTGGCATGTCATGATGTCTGACAGCATTTCATCCACAGCAGAACTTCTTTCAAATTGGAGTCACTCCTCTCAAACCCTGCTGCTGCTTTATCGACTAAATTTATGTAATATTCTAAATCCTTTGTTGTCATTTCGACCATGTTCACAGTATCTTCACCAGAAATAGATTTTATCTCAAGAAACCACTTCCTTTGCTCATTCATAAAAAGCTACTCTTCGTCCATTAAGTTTTATCCTGAGATTGCAGCAATTCAGGCACATCTTCAGGCTCCACTTCCAATTCTAGTTCTCTTGCCGCTTCCACCACATCTGCAGTTACTTCCTCCACTGAAGTCTTGAACCCCCCAAAGTCACCTATGAGGGCTGGAATCAACTTCTTCCAAACTCCTGTTAATGCTGATATTTTGACCTCCTCCCATGAATCACGAATGTTCTTAATGGCATCTAGAATGGTGAATCCTTTCCAGAAGGTTTTCAAATTACTTTGTCCAGATCCGTCATAGGAATCACTTGTTAGACACAGGGTTGCCACAGACCTTCAATCTGTGAAGAGCGTAGTGTCTGTGGATACGATGAAGCGAGGCTCACCCACCCGTTCAGTGAGATTAAGGCAGTTCAGTGTGCAGCAAATGGCCCAGGCAGCTCTGGCATTGAGCCTTGTGCCTCCAAAGCAGCAGGAACGAATAACCTGTTGCGCTAGTGCAGGTAACATACATCTGCAGTGTGTAACTTGAACGTCCAATGAACACCTCCAAATTAATCTCAGTTTAAGATATCGTCCCAATTAAATTTCATTTTTCTGGGAAGATATCTTCCTGGCTAACTTTCATCTTTCTGTGTATTTCTGGGAGAGATTGCCATAAATCCTAGCACACGTATGAAAGTCAAATGAACTGTGCCTTCAAAAGAGTGACACCCCTAATCATACAAGGAGCTGCACTTTGGAGGAAGAACTTAATCTTTACTTGTAGAACGTTCTTCATTGCAAAGGGAATGAGGACAATGGTGATTGTCAAGACTTAAGCATTCGGGCCTTTTCCTGCCATGTGCCATAAATGAGTGCCCAGCGGAGCCTACAGGGGTGGCCATCCCCAGCACAGATGCTCCCATGCAGCCCACTCAACATGGATGTGACACAGAGTGCAAGGCTATTGATTAGAATCTGGGTAAAGGAACATGACTCCCCCAGGGCTCCCTGTCAGGGTTAATGGGGTGCCACCATCAGATCAGGAAGTGGCTCGAGAGTGGGGGCCATTTGACGGTACATCTGATAGTGTGGACACAACAGCATCTGCTCCAGTGTCCAGCAGCTGGGGGGTGAAGGGCTCAGGGTTTGGTGTGAGACACCCTGGAGGTCAAACCCGGGCTATAGACTTCAGGCAAGTTATCTTAGCTCTGAGCCTCAGTGTTTCCATCTGTGAAATGGAATCAGTAGCTCCATCTCTGAGAGTTACTGCAAGAATTCAGCAATGCATGTAAAGTATCTGGCCCAAAGGAAGCAATTTATAATTGCTTGTAATTTTTATTATTACCTCTAAGCTGCTTCATTATGTCGATGGTCTTTCTGTAATGAATAGCATTATTACATTAAAATGTAAGCTTACTCATGCATGTAGTAAATATTCATTAAAAACTATTATGTGCCAGCTCCTAGGCAAGTTCTGGGTTATGGAAAAATTGATAAGATCTAAATCCTATCCTTAAAGAGCTAGAAATATAGGAGAGAGAATAGGTGCATGTAATTACCTAAAATAATAATGGGAGCAACTGCAATTAATGATTGGGGCCTCAATAGGTGACATGTGGGCTATTAACTGTCCTGCAATTTGTAATTTTACTTAAATTTTACTTAAATTTGTAATTTGTAATTATACTTAAACCTAACAACAAGTGCCAGGTGTCTAATCAGGTCAGGCTGCCATATGAAATACCACAGAGCTGGTGGTTTAAACAATGGAAATTTGTTATCACACAGTTCTGTAGGCTGAAAGTCCAACATTAAGGTGCCAGTAGCTGTTGGTTCCTGGTAAGGCCCCTCTCCTTGGCTTGCAGACAGTCTCCTTCTCACTGTGTCTTCACATAGCAGAGAGTTTGAGCAAATTCTCTGGTGTCTCTTCTTATAAGGGCACCAATCCCATCATGAGGACCCCACCCCATGACCTCACCTAAACCTAATCCCCTCCCGAAGGCTCCATGTCCATATACCATCACACTGCGTATTAGGGCTTCAACACATGAATTTGGGGAGACACAATTCAGTCCCTAGAACCGAGTTAACCCCTATTATCCCAACTTTATAGAGGAGGACACAGATTCTGATAGGTCGACCTGCAGGTCATAATGTGCCCAGGATCACCAGCAATGCAGGACAGCATTGGAACTCAGATCCAGGATTTGTACTCATAGGAGCATGGCCAACAAACTTCCAGAACACCAAGACAAAGCAATTAGCTTTCCAGGTGGTGGAAGCACTGCAGAATTTGAAAGAAGAGCCCCTTGTCCTGGGTCTTTAAGGATAAGAGAGGCTTGCTGGGCAGAGAGGGAGAAGAGCAGGTGCACGAGTGAGCAGCTGGCAGGGCAGTGCTGGGGGGCACTAGGGGCAGTGGGCAGGGTGGGCATGCAGAAGGAGACCAGGCCAGGTCAGCACGGGCCGGCAAAGGTCAGGGCCAGAACCCGGCCTGCAACCTTGGGCTCTGGGAGTCAGCAAAGGATGCCAAGTGAGGTAGGAAGATTAAGTCCATACTCCACAGAGTCACTGTGACAACAGACAGAACAGATGGAGTTGGGAGAACCAAGGGAGGGGAGAGACCAGCGGGGATGATGTGACAAGAGCCATGTTGTAACAATGGGCATCTGAGGTCTGCAACAGCTGGCCTTGGAGACTGATGCAGGCTCAGGGGCTGGAGGCCAGTGGCTATAGGCTGAATGTTTGTGTCCTCCCCAAATTCATATGTTACAACCTAACCTCCAGTGTGATTGGTGTAGGAGGTGGGACCTTTGGGAAGTAATTAAGTTTAGGTGAGGTTGTGAGGATGAGCACCATGATGGGATTAGTGCCTATATTAGTCCATTTCTATTCTTAAACAGAATATCTGAAACTGGGTAATTTATAAAGAGAGAAACCTTATTTCTTACAGTTTTAGAGTCTGGGAAGTCCAAGGTCCAGGGGGCGCATCTGGTGAGGGTGGGAACTCTCTACAGGTCCTGTGGTGATACAGCGTGAGAAACAGCACGAACAAGAGTGCTGACCTTCTCCTGTGCTCTCCTGATAAAGCCATCGGAAACATGTCCGTGTCAGCCCACTAAATCATCAACCCGTGACTCCGTGAGTGGATCGATCCATTCACAAGGTCACAGTCCTGGAGATCCAATCACCTCTTAAAAGCCCCACTTCCACACCATACTGGGGGTTAAGTTCCAACATGAGCTTGGGGGGACATTCAAACCACAGCAGTGGGCTTATAAGACCACAGAGAGCTCTCTTGCCCTTTTCCCACCACGTGAGGACACAACGAGAAGATCCTTTTATGAACCAGAGGAAGACCCTCACCAGACACTGAATCCGCAGGTGCCTTGATCTTGGACTTCCCAGCCTCTAGGAGGTGAGAAATAAAGTTCTGTCATTCAGGGGCCACCCAGTATGTGGTGTTCTGTTACAGCAGCCAGTATGACGAAGACAGTGGGAGAGCACGAAGCCCGCAAAGGGCCTGCCATGGTTTGAATGGTGGCACCTCTTCCAAAATTCATACTGAAACTTAATCCCCAATGCAACAGTATTGAGTGGTAGAGCCTTTAGGGAGGATCAAGTTATAAGGAGTACAGGGAGCACTCTTCTACCCTTCCACCTTCCGCCATGTGAGGACTCAGCAGCCAGGCGCTGCCTTGGAAGCAGAGAGCAGCCTCACCAGACATCGGTCCTGCCAGTGCCTTGATTGTGGACTCCTCAGCCTCTAGAACCATCAGAAATAAATTTCTATTCTTTATAAATTACCCAGCCTAAGGTATTCTACTATAACAGTACAAACAGACTGAGACAGGGCCATATCTCCTGAACTTAATAAGTGCATTTCTTTAATCCACCAAATCTTACAGCTGTGCCCCTGGGCTTGCCCCTCGGGTTGCCCCTCGGGTTGTCTCCCAAGCCCACGTGCCTCCATGATGTGCAGGCTAAATGGCCTGTGAGCATGTTGGGCACCAGACCCTGGGCTGGTCCTGGAGGGTCCTGACTGCTCAGGTCGTTCAAACTACTTCTCCCCAGCAAGATCACCCGGGGCTCAGGGCAAGGCAAGGACAGAGGTGCAGCTTCCCGAGTGTGAGGGGAGACTGAGGAGGGAGCCAACTTCCTACCCAACCACCAGGGACACTGGTGGGTGTTTGGGGTATACATTTTTTAGGGAGGAGACCCAGCAGGCAGATGGCAGTTGATTTAAAGGGCCAGGATCAGGGAAGACGCTGTAAAGTCACAGTCTGGTATCTCAGTGCTCTGACTGCCCTGCACAGAAGGACCCCAGATCCTGGGTAGGGACACCATGCACGGCATCTGAAATTCTGCTCCACCCTCTGCAGTGCACTCTCTTCGTGTGTCTGCGTGGTGCTATTTTAAACTATTTTTTGACTATTAGTGTAAAATATTTTTATGTAGAACACCTGGAAAATACAAGAAACAAGAAAAAAAATCACCCAAAGAGAGAGGAGTAATCCTGCAACCTAGAGCAGGGTGCTTTTACATGGTGTTCCCGTGGTCCCTGTCTGATGCTGCATTCTTAGCCTAGCTACCTACTTCTGTCTTTTAGAGTCTGAGCACAAAGCATCAGCTCATCTGCACTGTGGAAGCAGAAGCTCAAAGAAATCCAGCAGCTTGACTACAGTCTCAGTCTAGAGACGATTGACTGACCACAGATACCCGGTTTGATGTCCAGTTGACTAAGCATGTTTGTCACAGCCTAGCACAGAGCAGAGGAGATTTGCAGAATCTTCTGCTACCAGTTTAGGAAGAAAACTACAGACTGGGGGGTCTGTGACAGTTTCTGTGGCCTATGCAGCTTTATCAGACACCTCTGTCCATGCCTAACCCCAGAAACATAGATGCTGGTTCCTGTGCTATCGCTGAGAATGGGAAAGGGAAGAGCATAAATGTGGCTTCCTGGGTCCAGTGATGTGAACTCACACGGACGAGGCTAACCTTCCAGGTCACGAGCCTCAGTCACTGCACACCTGCTCAGACGGTGGGTCCCCAGGGTGCTGAACCTCAGCTGGGAGGACCCCTGGAAGTCAGGCTGGGCCAGAACACGCCATCATTTCAGCTGGACTTCCACAGCTTACAGAGTTTTCCAGGCTGGAGGATTGAATTGTCTACCTGGGGAAAGTACAGCTCACCCTCCCAAGGATCTTTTTAAGGAGTCCCGTTCATTAAAGGTATTTCATGCCAAAATTTAAGGGAAGGAATTGTTTTGTTTCTTAAGGAGAACCAAACTACATCCACTTAGTATTTCAGAGGTGCTTTAGCAACGACCCAGTGCATGTCTCTGCTCGGAGTCCATCCAGACCTGAGCCTGCCAGTGCTTCCTGGGGGGTGCCAGTCCTCACTCTCTGTGACTCACTGTGTGCTTAACGAGAGCCACAGTGTATTCTCTGGCGTGTTGCATCCGCCCAGCTAGGGGTCTCTCATCTGTATTGTGCTTGTGAAACAGACTTCTGGAATCTAACTTTAGAATCGCCCACTTATTCCTGGAAGCTTCGCCTTGTTGGTCTTGGCTCAATTTATCACCTTTTCACTCTTATTTCCCTTCGTGATTCTGTTTTCCATTTCATATGTGCCTTCATATTTTAAGTCATTGCAATGCTAGATAAATATTCTTCTATGGTGTCATTCAATCCCTTGATTAAAGTGTTGAAGAGGATAAGTTGAATGACAGCAACTCCGTGGCCATCCACTAGAGACCCTCCCACTTGACAAAGAGCCAATATTTAACAGTCATAAATGTAATCGTTCTCTAATCAGCTGAAGCTAAACTAAAAGTCCAGCAGGGATAATTCCAAACAACCTGAGGGAGCTAGACCCAGCAGCTCTGCCTTCGTCCCAGCGATTCCATCCCCCGCATCGCAGCCCCTGCTCCCATCCTCCGGCTTTGGATCCACTGCTGTGGGCCTGTCCTCGCTCTGCTAATCCAGGGCTGACCACCACGTCAGCCCAGCCCACGGGCCCAGACCAGCTCCTGCGGGCACGGCCTCCTGCTCTTTCCACAGCAGGTGTTTTGTTACTGTTGTCACTGTCGGTGTTAAACTTGCTGTAAGGAGCACACACTATCACACCAGCTCCTCCTGGAAGACTCTTGAGAAAATGTGTGTGTGTGTGCATGCGCGTGTGTGCATGTGCGTGTGTGTGCGTGCGCGTGTGCGTGTGCGTGCGTGCGTGTGCGTGTACGTGTGTGTGCGTGTACGTGTGTGTGCATGTGTGCGCGCGCGTGTGCATGTGCATGTACGTGTGTGTGCGCGTGTGTGCATGTGCGCGTGTGCGTGTGTGTGCGCGTGTGCATGCATGCGTGTGCATGTGCGTGTACGTGTGTGTGCATGCGCGTGTGTGCATATGCGTGTGCGTGTGTGTGTGTATGCGTGTGTACGTGTGTGTGTGTCTGTGTGAAGCCAGAGGCCTGAACTCCCCACTAACCAGGGCTCCTCCCATCCTTCTTCTCATGGCCAATTTTGTTGTTTTTAAACAATGTAAATCTGGCAGCAGCTCCCCTCCATTAAGGCTGTGAGACTGGGGACAGCTGCCGCCCAGCTAGCAGTCCTGATACCGCCTCGGAGCCGCCCCACCAGCTTTCCTGAAATAGCAAGTCTCCGCTTCCTCCCGTGCTTCCCCTAGAATAACCCGGGGGAAGGATACTCCATTTCCTACGCCCAGACCACTTTGCTTTATTTATGACCACCCAATGAGTCCATATTAGGAGAAAAAAATATCACTGCCATGTGGAATGAAATCATGCAGTTGTAACTGATGTAAGTGTTTAAATTAAAGGGATGCACAATGAGATAGTGTGTGTGCGTGTGTGTGCGTGCGTGCGTGTGTGTGTGTGTAAGTTGGTGTACACTTCTCAGGCGGGGAGTGCATGGACTGGACTCCATTCTCTGACAGGCAGGGTGACCCTGGTCTCTTCAGTGCCATTCTGCTTGTTCAGATTCTACTAACCTGGATGAGGACAGCCAGGAAGTTCAGCTCCTGAAAACCACAAAGTCACTACCAAGTCAGTGATTAGAATGGAGCCTGGGCAGCATGACGGAGAAAATATTTTCATACTTTTTCTCAATTATCTATTTATTAAAAACAACCTACTAACCTTGTACCAGGTGACTTTGTCTTTAACTACACACCACTCCTGTCAAGGAGAGACATGTGGTCTCTTTATTTCATACTCTGCTGGTAGCCATGCTGAGAGAGTCAATGATTTTTCTTTGTGGGTGCACACTCGCTGCACCTTGTGCAAAAAAGTGCATTCCAGAGAAGTCATGTGAAAATCTAATCTAATTTGCAACACTCTGGCCTGTTCAGTATTTAAGGTCCTTTGAGTTAGTTTGTTCAGTGAGGTTCTTTTATGATATCTCCACTTCGTTGGTTCTTTTTCTGAAATTCCTAATGTTTATAATTTTTTTTTTTTTTTTGTCTTTTTTCGTGTCTGGCAACGGATCGCAACCCTCAGTATCGCGCCCGTACCGGACCGGGACCGGCAACGGGATCGCAACCCTCGGTGTTGCGCCCGCACCTCGCTCAGCCAGTGAGCAGGAACCGGTCTGTATGTGGGATCCGAACCCTCGGCGGGAGCGCCGCCGCCGGGCCGGCCCCTAATGTTTATAAATTAAAGGTCCCTTGCCCATGCCTTTCTTGTGTTTTCTCACACTGATTTCATCTCTCTGTCCCCTTCCTTTGGGCCCTGTGGTGTTGGTGGGTGTCTTCTCCACCCGTTTCTGAACAATATATCTTGCCCTTCACTGCCTCATCTCAATTTTCAGAATGAGCATTTTTTAAAATCTTCTTGCGGCCTTCCCTAACCTGTTCGTTTTTCCCTTTATGGTTCTCTGCTTAAATTTCATAGAAGAAATGTTCTTTTGAAGTTTGCTGGAAACACAAATCAGAAGTGTTCTCAAAAGCTCCGCTGTCTCTTGCAGAAACCATATTTCACAGGAAAATATTTTCTCTGATTCCTCCGAGTAGTCCCTTCTTTTGAACTGTGCTGTCTTTCCTTTCCCTGGTGATTCTCCCCCGTGTGCTCGTCATGACAAAGGGAGTTCAGTGTTTGTCCAGAACCTGTAGCTGAGATCCCGGTCTGAAGCATTCCAACCCAAGGGAAAGGGAAAGAAAGGAAAGAAAGGTTTAGATTTACTGAAGCTTCACTGTGCCGGGTCAGCAGCCTGGGAGATGGGGGCGAGGCAGTCTGGGACAGGCCCGAGAGAGCCTGTGTCTGTGCTCTGGCTTCTTTGCTCAGTTTGGGAGGGCACGAGGAGTTTCCTGGAAGCATCCTTGTCCTTTGCCAAGCACTGACCACGGGTCCTGTTGTTGGCCTGGCCTGCTAGCCCATGACAAGTGTCAACTGGAGATTGGTGCCAGGGTGCATCTGTGAAAGGCAGAATTTCCATCTGCTGAATTCCTAACCTCCTTCCCCTTCTCCTGCAGGTCTCTCTCCCCCACGGTGCACACTGCAGGCAAAACTGCAGGGCACTGGAGGGATTCTTCTGGATTTTCCTCCATGTACCTCCCAAGCACGGTGTTCTGCCTTTACATCTAAGGAACCGCACATCCCCATAGTACTAATCTAAAGGAAACGCCTCCACAGTTTGGTCATGGGGCTATCACCCTTCCCTACTCTCTACAGCTGATTCACATTTCCCCGTTTGTGTAACAATGGAACATGTCACCGTGAAAATTTCTTAGGACAATTTCTCATATTTCACAGTATGAATATTTTGCTGAATGTTCTTCCTCGAACTAAAAGAGTCCCCTTTTCCTTCCTTGGGGACAAATGGAATGTAAAATGCTGTATAAACCACACTTTAATTTGGAAGCTGTTCCATGGAATATATTGTCCAATTTTACAAGGGGTCTCATTGTCAAATGTGTTCTCAGTACAAAGGCCAGCCACAGATTACCAAAACCTGCAAGCTGGTTGGCATTGCGTAGGTTTCTGGTGAGATGTTTGCAGATAACACTCCATGTAGGAAGCAATCGCAGCTTCATCCTGAGATAGGCAAGGTGCCAGGAAACACTACATCAGTGGCAATAGAGGGCCTAAAGAAAGTTGTTCCTGATTTATGATGATGGTTCCAACAATGCTGCTGAACTTTTTACACATTGAAACAACCACTGAGTTATGCGTTGCATTTTTGCAGAATAGCTGCTTGCCAGATCCAACACTGTAGCTGGAAAGGCCCATTATGTTAACTCTCAAAGTCTGAGAAAAATGATTTGTTATGCCCAACATGTAAGTCCTTGTTTGCTTTTCCCCAGCACATCTCACACCCCGAATCTATGGCGAAATTTAAAAAGTGGAAAACAACCTAAGCTAGTTTGAGGTGGGGGCAGGACTGGAGGGCCTGGGGACAAGGGCAGAAATGGAGGCCAATCAACAGAGGATGTCGCCAAGGGCCAGAGAAGGGTCTGTGTGTGCATGTGTGCGTGTTATTTTATTGTTCTTACATTTTGCTCCTGGAACTTTAAGAACAGCCTGGACTAGCCTTGTCCAGTAGAAATGTGATATAAGCCACATGTGTAATTTCAAATTTTCATTAGCCATGTTAAAAAAGAGTAAAAAGAAACCAGTAAAATTACTTAATAATGTTATTTATGTAATCTAATATATCCACAGTACAACCATTTCAGCATGTAACCAGCATAAAACTTATGGGTGGGATAGGTTACATTCTTCTGTCATGCAGGTCTTTGAAATCGGGTGAGTTTGGTGTGTATTTTGCAGTCACAGCCTCCTGCCTGTGGACCAGCCTCGCTTCTCCGTAGCCGCAGGTGTGGGCAGCTGGGCCGGGCAGGTGGGCTGGGCAGGCTGATGGTGAAGAACAACCACTCTCTTGGCTCCAACTTGCTCAGCTTTGCTCAGGTCTTCGTGCTTCCCCAAACCGGATGATCCCCCTCTTCTGAGGACCCCAGAATATACTTCTCAATGGTGCCACCCACCAGCTCCCGAAAGTATGGTACCTGAAGCATCACTTTTTTGGATATTCCATCAGGTCTCTTTATTCAACAGGTCATGCAGAACTTCATGACTAAAACCCCCAGGACCTGGGAAATGTGCATGTAGAGTTCCCTGACATAGCAGCATTGCATCTGGACTTCCAGGAGAAGGTCGGTCTTTCTCCCTTGGTCTTCTCTGCCCCCTTCACTCTTGTCTTGCCACCATTTCTCAACAAGTGTTCTCCCTCCCTAAATTGAGCACAATCATGGTGGACCTGCTGGAGGCATTTCTGAGTCCTGTCTTGAGGGAAAGCTTGCACAGGGGAGGTAGAGAGAGGTGAGGCCAGCCCTCACCACACTGCCAGTCCTGCAGCAGAAAGTCTGGAGCTGGACCACCACATCTGAATGGATCAAAAGTGGGGACTCCCCATGACAGCACATGAAGATCTACAGAGGGTTCACAGATGCCCATAGCCTGGGCCGGTTATACACATGAGTAAAGCTGTCCAGATATGAGATGAGATTGGTGGCAACTGGAAAACACATGCCCCCCAAGGGCCTCTAAGCACTTTTTAACCCTGTGTAAACCAAACAAAACTGGTCAGAGCCCAAGAGTGATTGGTTTGTGGTTCCTAACAGAGGGACACTTCCTGGGGATTCACATCACAGCCTGGCAGTAGGTATCTGACTGGCTGCCCCACCTTTCTTGGGGTCTGCCATCTAGCAACTGCCTGACTGTAAGTTCCTGGTTCATTGTCTTCATCCTCATGCACATCAACAACCACATCACTGACCTCACAGATCCTCGGTCCTCGGCTCTAATGACCCTTAATCCCATGAAAAATTGGACCCTCAAACAGAGTGAACTGTAGCATGGAACTCAGAATCGCATGGCAGTTTGTCTCCTCTGTGTCCTCTGAATGGCTGCCATTGCTGACTTTCTCTGCATTCCTAAGCTGTGGGCACATGGCAGCCCAAGCCTTCACAGCCTTAGACCCAACAGATGGAAGAGCAGACCTTGCTGCTGGCCATTTGCGTCCCCTGGCCGGAGGCAAGCCTGGACACTGACACAGCCTCGGTGCTATCAGAGTCTTGCTGAGCTCTGTGAGCTTCCCTCAACAGGATGCCACGTCAGTCTCTGTGTTCTAGATTTGTATCCAGTTCACACACTGACCCTGCAGCTCTGCCCAGAAGTCCAGGTGGAAGAACTGATGCCCTGTCCAGTGCTGTCCAGACCCCTTTTCAAGACGTTAGACTCTGCCCTACACTTCCAGCAAGGAGCTAAACAGACCAGGTGAGAATGTCATCACCTTCCCATTCCACCTGCATTTACTGGAAACTTCTGCTGTTGCCCAACTACAGGAATAGATTTCCTCTTGAAAATTGGCACTGGCTTAGATCCTGCCTGCTGCTGCCACACCTATTTCCCGCTTCCCCTTCCTCCTGTACCTCTCCTGAAGTCCCGACGTGCTACTCTGCCAGGTCACATAGGCAGTGACCATGGAGGCATCTTCCTCGACCCGTTCTTTCCAGGCTTTCCTTCTTCTTGGGAGGCAATGAGCTGAAATGAGGCAGGCACTTCTGAGCCTAAGAAATTTGGTTTTGAATCTTGGCTCCAAGATTGAACAGTTCTGTGATCCTCAGTCTAATTGCTTAACATCTTTGAGCCTCAATTATTCCATCATTAAAATATGATCAATCTTACTTCATACGGTTGTCGGGACAATCAGGAAAGGTAGTGTGGGTAAGATATTTAGCACATAACAGACATTGTCACATGTTGGTTATTGTTTTGATTGAACCAGCACGTTGCACACATGCGACCACCAGCCTCTTAGCTCTTCCCTGTTCTCGATCATCTTTAGGAGCCTCCTGACCCCATTTGAAACTGTCCACAGCCTGAACCCCACAGGTTTCTATTTTCCAATGGTTTTGGGTAGACCGTCTAGCAACGCCCCATCCACCCCCAACTCCCTCATCACATCCGTCATAACCTCTGCCTGTGGCCAGGACTTCCTTGGGTCTTTTCATGTTCCTCCCTATCTTCTTCCAAGAAGCCACACCTGATGTTCTGGATGTGGGATGGGGCATTATGCTCAATCATCAGGACGGCCAGAAGGAAATGAGGAAGTAGTCGAGTTCTCAGAGATCTCCAACATGGTGTAAACCACTAGAGGGTGAAGAGATGGTTTCTCTAAATACAGCTGAGTAGACAGGGTGACAGTTTCCTGTCGTGGTCTTTCCAGGTGTGCATCTCAGTGACTACAACGTTTATTGAAATCACGTCAGAGCTTCCTGCTCTTGCAACTATTGGGCATTGTTCTTGCCCTTGCCTAAAGTCCATTTGAGTACTCCATCCTTTTAGGATACAAGTAAATGTCTCAGATGATTGACAGTATCTCCTACAACTAGCCCCAGCATCACAGTCACTTAACGTGCAAAGGTTTCTTTCTCACGTAATATTCGGCATGGGGCAGACAGCCTCCTTCACCTTGCTCTGTGTGACTTAGGGCCTTTAAAATCTGAGGGGCAGAGATAGAGGGGGCACTCAGATACTCACCTGCTTGTCCTGGAGGTGACCCTTGTCACTGCTGCTCACCGTCCAGTGGGCAGAACTAATTGCAAATCCAAACTAACTGCAAGGGAGGCAGGGAATGTAGGCAACACGTGGAATTGTGCTGAGTAGGGCTCCGTCCTCATGTTTGTGTTCATGTGCATGCATGGGTGTGCGGGTGTTCGTGGGCTGCTGGTGCATGTGCCTGCCTCTGTGTACCATCTTGTACATTCCCAAAATGGCCTGCTATTGCTCCTCCCAAAGCCTCTGTTCCTCTGAAGTACTTGTGATAGTTCAGCCTCCCACAGTGTCTTGCATAATGTAGGTGCTTTATAACGTCACGTCAGTACAGCTCACTCAGCTGCTGATGAGTGTCTCTCCAAAGAGAATAAAAATAGAAATAGGTGTCATTTATCAACAATCCTCAAAGTTTTAGGTTCTATGCTAATAAGCACTTCATATGTATTATTTCATTTAATTCTTACAATTGCCCTGCAAAATGGGTGCTATTTTTTTATCCTCATTTTACAAATAAAGATATGGACTTAGAAAGGTAATAGAATTTCCCATGGTCAAAGGCAAATGAAGGGGTCTTGGGAATTTCAGCCAGTCCATCTGGCCCAGAGCCCTGTCTTCACACAACGCCACTGAGGAAGCACCATCAAGACAGGGTGAAGATGGGACAATCTGCAGGCTGATGCGTGAGATTCCTGTGGATTTCTTGTTCAGACTGTGTACTCAAGAAATTCAGAAAAGTGTTGGAAGCATTTACAAACATGTGAAGTTCTCCTATCACAGAGTGTATTTTACTTTCAATGCAATGAATAATGTTTCCATTGAGACATCAGTAAACATCCTTAACCCTGGACCGTCATACGATATAAAGAACTGGCTCTTCCTAAGATATTTACAACTGGATTGGATATACTTAAATAAACTCCCATTTTTATACCAGCTTTAGAATTGTAGTCAATGAAAAAAAGGCAATAATACTCCATAAAATTGTCCCTAACCTTTTACAAATTTATTTTTCCTCATCACCTTCACTTGTCATGATTCTCTCCAAAAGTCTGCAAATTAATTTGGGGGAAAATAGATGGATATACTGAAATAAGGGTGCAGACAGCCAAGTTCTCATGAAGACTTACATTTCTCATTGAGGACCCACTACATCCGCGGCCCAAAGCCATGAAGCCGACCGGTAGAGGGGACGTCCAGGCCTTGCTCCTCAGTTCTCCATCAGCAAATGCTCAGTTTCACGTGCTATATCAGTGGACCTGTGGGTTTTCATATTCCCACGTTACCAAACATTTGTTCTTCAAAGTAGGATTTTTTTTCTAATTTCTAAGTTTTCTTTTTAATAAATAACTCTGGTCCTGGGACTGCTGAATTTTCATCCAGGAACCAGGAAAAAATAAAACTCACCACACTGACAATACACATTGCTTTGGGATTGCGTCCCACGAGGCTTGTCTGGTGTACAGGGATAAAGCCGTGTTTCTAGTTATCTCCTTTGATTGCTCCCAGGAGAAAGGCTTAGATTTCTTGCACACTCTTGCTCCCGGGGGCCAGTGTGCAGGGGCAGCATGGCCCCCTGCCCATCCTCAACCCCAAAGCAGCCCTGCGATAGTGCAAATGAGGCCAGACAGAACTCGTTCCTCAGGCTGAACCCCCAGGCTTTGCTCCTGGAGCCTCTTCTGTGGCACTGTCAACAACCTGCTGGGGTGTCCAGTGGTCATTCCCAGAAATCCAGGAGCCTGGTCATCAATGTCAAGTCAGATTGCTTACTCTGAGGCACATCTTCCACTCGAGAAGAAATGAGACCTTGGAAAATTCGATTCACCCCAGACCAAGCTCCCGGGTGGATAGTGCATCTGGACAGGGCCTTGCCTCCTTCTCCAAGGCTACTCCAGGGCCTGGACCTCGCAGCCCTCCTCACGGAATGAGCAGGCTTGCGTGTGGCATGCAGAGTGTGTAATGTGCCGGCAGTCTCTCTATGCAGATGAGTTTGGTCACAACCCAGATAATTGTCTTCCCTTCTGAGGAACTACAGATCAGATAATCAGGCCCTGGAATTGCTCCCTCAATTGTCCATCCCAGGCCACACACTGGGACTTACAGGAAACCTGGATAGAAGCAACCCCTGGTTTGCGTAGTTCCCCAAGATTTTTCTGAACACCACTATAAAAGGATTTTAATAATGTCAGTCATTCAATATTTGAACAGTTTACAAAGTGTTCCTGTGTATTGTCTCATTTGACCTTGACCCTCATAATAATGATGTGAGCAATGGGAGGTGGGCATTAACAGTCTCATTTTTCAGATGGAAATAAAGAAATTATCCCTTAGAACCCAGATGCTGGAAGTCACAACTCTCTGATCGAAAATCATGACTATATCTACTTGCAATCACAGGACTCATGTGGGCCAAAGGAGAGAGATAAATCCCACAAAGGTTTTCCCCACTGGGGACATTCATAGAAGCCCAGTGGTCTGGCATGTGCTGGGACATTTTCCCTCAGATAAGGGACATGTTGTTGAACCTTGGACCTCCCACAGCGAAGAAAGGACACAGCTTTTACCAGACCTCGTGGATTTTGGATACTGCATAGACTTCACCTAGAAGTACTGACCTGATCCATTTATCAGATGATCCATAAGCTGCCAACTTTGAGTGGGGCTCAGAGCAAGAAAAAGCCCTGCCACAGGTCCAGGCTGTGTGCATACTGCCCTGCCCCTCAAGCATCTGGTGGAACAGGCCTCTGCACAGGGTCTCTGGAAAGCCCCAATTGCAGAGCTGCATCACAGACCCCAAGGGGTCTGAGCATGGCCACCCACTCTGTGGCAGAGAACAGCTCACTATTTGAAGAGTAGCTCCAGGCATGTCACTGGGCCGGGACCAAAGAGCTCCTAGCCTGGGGGAGGGGAGCAAGTTAGCCCACAGCTGGGGCTGGGTGCAGTTAGGTGCAAGGTTTCATGGGCATGGCAGCAATCCTTTGCACAAAGGAACAGACACGCTCAAGATCTGGCCTGTGCAGACCCAGAAGGAAGAGGGAATGACATGAGCAGGTGGCCTAGTCTCCCATGTCTGCCACCCTTGCATGGATACCTCTCCCTCAGCTCACACTCGTGGGCTCAAGAGGTTGCCCTGCCAGCAGCTGCCAGAGGTGGCAACAGGGATGCACAGGAGTCTGCATGACCTGTCAGTGCTAACGCCACCACCAATTACTACCGATGCACTCCAGCCCACTCAGGGTGGCTGATGACAAGAGCAAAGGAAAATCCTCCCTGGACAAAGCTGAGAGCAGCAGGCAAGGCTGACCAGCATCTGGAGACATCATCTGAGGTACGAAAGTACAGGCTCCCAGGAGGAGCCCGATGGTTGGGCTGGTGGGTCAGGAGCCCAGAAGGGTCTGATTAGAAGCTTGGGTGAGCCAAGCAAGTATGGAAGTAAGACCAGCCTCCCTCAACGTCCCCCTCAGGGGCCCTCTTGAGGAATCTGTGCTCCTGTCACTGCAACCTGAGGCTTAGACAGAGCAAAGTCACTGGTTAAGGGGGGCAGGGTAGTGGTGGGGGAGAAGCTTCTATCTGAGTGAACACAGCAAGGATTGTACTCAACTTGAAGTTGTAATGCTCACCCGGTCACCTTTGGACCACTAATGCCAGTGAGCCAGCAGGCAAATAAAAAAGGAGCTACTGGTGGGGTATTGGATCCCGATCTCTGTGAGGAACTAGGGTTTCCATACCTAATGCATTCGAGGAGGGGTCTGCATAGAACCAAGGTGATTTACTGGTGTAGCTCTTGGGGCTTCCATATCCATGAGGATGGTAAACAGGAAACAGGACAACTGCCAGCTGACAAGAGTGAGACAACCAAAGGCTCTGGATAAGCAGGTCGACATTTCCACACCAGGTAAGCCACCTAGACCAGCCCACGTGCCAGCTGAGGGTGCAGGGAATCTACATGAGGGGCTGGAGGAAGTAGTCGACAGACGTAGCCAGCTACAATAGTGGAGAAGGTGGCTTGTTTCACTAATACTTTTCAATTAAATATTTGCAGAAATTGTAGCCAGTTACTACCTTGGAGCTGACTCTGTGACAGATTGGACTCAATGGATGGCATAGTGGGTATGACTAGCACAGGGGCAGACTGCACTGGGCACCCTTCAAATGTTCTTGACCTCACCTGCCTCTTATTCCAGTCACTGTGGAGCAACCAGCACTGCAGGAGTCGACCTCCCTCATGCAGGAACAAGCAGGCACTAGCACTCTGCAACTACAAGTGTGTAGCTGCCACTTGCTTCCCACCCCACGGTTTCCCTGTGAACCTGCTTAGAGCCCACAGAGGCACGAACCCAGTTTAGGGAGGGATGACACCCATGCGGGGTTCTTTCACCAGTGGGGAATGAAAGCTGGTGGATAAATGCTTTCCTCTTTCTCTTCCATGGAGCAGGTCCTGAGATCCCTGTCACTTGGCTCCTTAAACTGTCCCATGGAATCAAGCAAACAGTTGCCCATAGCAGTGACCAACATGATGACAAATCTTTGCATAGCTCTTCTGCTTTCCTTGCTCCTACCCCCAAATCCTATTTCCCAATAAAGCACTTTCACTTGAGTCTCTGTTTCAGGCTGTGCTTTCTGGGAAAACTGGGTGTGATGGTTTAATTTTATGTGTCAATGTGACTTGGCTAAGGGATGCCCTGATAGCTGGTAAAACACTATTTCTGGATGTGTCCATGAGGGTGTTTCCAGAGGAGATTAGCATTTGAATTGGTGGACTGACTAAAGAAGCTCTGCCCTCACCAGCATGGGCAGGCATCTGCCAACCCATTGAGGGCCTGAACAAAAATGTGGAGGAAGGGTGCGTTTTCTTAGTGTTTGAGCTGGGATTGTCTTCTTCCTGGTTCTTGGGACTTTGCACTCAGACTGAATTATACCATCAGCTCTCCTGGTTCTCCAGCTTACAGATGGCAGATTGTAGGACTGCTCAGCCTCCATAGCCATGTGAGTCAATTAATAAATCTACACACACACACACACACACACACACACACACACACGAGGGTACTTCAAAAATTGGTGGAAAAATAGAATGAAGAGATAATACAAATCTTTCCATGAGATTTTTGAAGTGCCCTCATATATTGGTTCAGTTTCTCTGGAGAACCCTGACTAACATACCAGGCTAAGACATGTCACAATTCCTAACCAGCACCTTTGTCACCTGCCAGCCCCCTGGTTACTCCCTGTCCTCCAAGTCCCACCACCACCCTGGGTGACTTTAGCATTCACATCCTGTACCTCGAGTTCTCAGTCCTCTGACCAGCTCATTGCCACTGACCTTCCCCTGTATTCCACTTTATCAGCTTGTGTCCTCCGCCTCCCACAACTCTGTCACCACTGATGACTGCTGCATTCATGGGCCCAGACTTTAACATCCCTCTTCTCCCACAGCCGGCCAGCCTCAGTCCCTTTCATTCAGTTACTCCCACAGCACCAGCGTTTCAACATCATCAAGAACCGTCCACTTCCTCATTATCTAGCAGCCGCCTCTTGTCTTCTATTTGTTTATATTTCTTAATCCAGTTAAGATTCCACAGAACAATGTTTCTATCATGCTTGCCAATTTTCACAATTCCCTTCTTTTTTCATCTTCCCTTCTTTCTTCATATTTTTGATAAAATCCCCTCAGAATTAATGCATCTGCCAACCATTTGGTGCTTACGTCCCAGGTGCTAGTCAGCGTTAGACAAAACCCACAAAGCTGAGCAATTTAGTGCCATTATAATTGCTGGCAAACATTTGCTGAGGGCTTAATCCTTGCCAGGCGCTACTCAAAGTGCATTACATAGATTATCTTGTCCTGCCTCCCACATCATGCTGGAAAGCTGCCCAGAAATCCTGTCCTCAAATCTCGAAAATTCACTCTCACCAGAAAACTAACTCTCCTGCTGCCCAGAGAACACAGAAGTCATCAGTTAGGAACACGGTACACATCTTCACACTTCAGTAGCATTCGGTAGAAATGACTCCTCCCTTTTAATCCAAGTTCTCTCTCTGGCTTCCTTAACCCCACACTGTGCTAGTTTTTCTTCCACCTCCTTGTCTGCTCTTATTTCTTTTCTCACCCTTTATTTTAAATTTTGGTGATGCTTAGAATATTTTCTTCTCTCTTGAATCACTTTCTGGTGATGTCTTCCAATTGCATGGATTCCGTTCTCATCTCTGAAGAAAATGATTCTCCAATACTTCAATGAAGCTAGAAACAAAAAACCAAAAGCAAAAACAACAAAAATAATGATTCTTCCATCAGATGCTCAACCCAGATGTCTCACCTAAGTTAGACTTAAACAACATTTCCTCTTGGATTGAACCAACCCAGAAAAAAAAAAAAAAAACTGATCTTCCCACATAAACCTAATTCTCTGTCTCTGTCACCACCTACCAAGCCCTCCAAGCCAGCAACATGGGCTGTACCCCTGACTCTTCCTCTCATTTACCCTCATACCCTCCAATCATTTCTTTAGTTTCCACTTCTTAAAGTGGAAATTGTATCTCTGGAAATTGTTAGCTTCTGTTCAAACCCACTACCATTACTATAGTGTAGAGCATTACCTCCCACCTGCATAACTTCTAGTTTGTCTGCTGCCTTCACATATGCCTGTATTAAATTTAATTTACTTCTCCAGGCTCCTGCCCACCAGTCTCTTCTCATGTATATTGACACATATTGATTCGTGCTTTTAGGACTGACCCCCCCAGCCCCCTCCATCCCTGAGTTCCCTGGAAACAGGCACCATGCCTTGATCCTACCTTTCTCCCCCAAATGATGCCCTGCCATTAGTTTGTTCATGATTAAGTTTTGTTAAGTGGATGGATAACCATTAAATAAACTAAAAAGTTAATCCATCAATTAATAAGGAAATCAATGTTGTCCATTTTAAGCCCCATATTTTACCTCCCAAGCATAAACTTGCAGTGTTAATAATTGTTCAATGTGTTAAATGGTGCATGCATCTGCATTCCAGACAGCAATCCTGAAGTCTCTAGACTTCCTTTTGCATCCATTGGACCAGAGGGATCTACACTCACACTTGTTGGGTTTCAAAAGGCAGACATCCCACACTCCTCCATCTTCATTTTGTTTCAATAACTTGAGTTTTGTGACCTACAAAGAGGGTGAAGTTAGGGTCAAATACCTGAAAATTGAGTTTAGAAGCCTAAGTTCCAGGGTGCTTGGCTGAGCTGTGTCACTCATGTGGCATGGGGGCGTGTCCAACAGGCATGGCCAGCCACGGCCCAGAGTCGAGAGGCTCAGCAGAAATAGGAGGTCCTTGGAGGAGAGGCCTGGAGGCCAGTGGACCCCAGATCTAGGGCTCTGCCCTAAAACGACTATGGTTCTGCCCTCATCAGGTTTCACCATCCTGAGAGAGCACGTGGTGCATCTGGCTGGGCTTGGTGCAGTCCCCTCTCCCAGCATCAATCAGCCACTGCCTGGGCAGGGTGGGCACCACTCACACCCTGCATGAGCTGGATGATACCCCACTTTGCTGCACGTCCCAGAGGAAGTGTTATTGAGTTTTAACTGAGGTTTGCTAGCCAATCAAGCCACATTTCAGTGATGTAAATATCACACTTATTATATGCAAGCAACTTGTGAGCCCCATCTCTCCTGACATATTTCTTCTCCAAAACCCAGGATTACGGGCCAGATCAAGCAGTAGCAAGTGAATATTAAGGTCAGTCGAGGTCTGAGAAGCAGTTATAGAAAACAGGATGAAAGTGAAGACTTCACTCTGAAAGGAACGGTTCGCTGTCTGCCATCCAGTGTGGACAGGGGCAGAGCTGGGCGGCTGGGAGTCTGAGCTGTCACTCAAATGTGCATATCTGCAGCAATAAAGAATCCAGGGCATTAGCAAGTGACACCAAATCAGCCCATCACCATTTAGCTCTGACATGCCCGAGTGTGAACTCTCTAAAAGATGTCATGGTGTAGAGGGAACAAGAGTGATAGGGGACCGGTGACCTCTCCAAATCACACACACTGCCCATCTCTGAAGGCTGCTGGGAGCCATGGGTCTCTCAACAGAGCACAGATTTAATGTACTTCATGGGATCTCCTCCCACACAGCAGTGTAGGAAATGTTTTGAAAAGGAGAGCTTTGTACTGACTGCCCCGCACAGATGTGTTGGATCAGAGGCAACTCTGCCTGGGGACTTCCCTCCCAGTCTGCACTCTGAAGGGCAGACATTGTCTGTCTGGGACCCCAGAGTCACCCATTCCAGGAATTCGGTCACAACCACAGGCTTCTAATTTGTAATAACTGTCATCGTTCTGTAGTCATGCAAAGGAGCCCAAGTGCACATGGTACAATTTCTTTGGAATAAAAAGTTGTGATGTCTCAGAGAAAGTGGAATGTTTTTCCAAAAAGCATCGCCCTGCAACTACCGCAGTGGCTCCCTCTGAGAACTCAGCCCAGGTCCATGGAGTAGCTGGTGATGATCACAGCGGCTTTAATCCCCTCACCTAATCTTGCACTTCTCTGTCAGGCCACACAGGCATTTGGCACTCACCCACTTGGGGGACAAGCGCTCAGCTGGTGTCTTCTCACTCGCCTCCTCAGTTCTCAGGTGGAGCAGCGTTGTGGCTCCAGCGTCCCTCCCCAGCACTGCGTGATCTGTGCACAAACACAGGGTCTGACATGTTCTTTGAACTCATGTCCTAAGGAGATGATCGAGATGACGGCAAGGTCAAAGAGGCAGAAAGTCAAGAAATTCTACCCATATGATTTTGCTTATTAAATTCAAACAGAACTGACCGTATTCAATGACAAATATATTTAAAATCACAGCATTCGATATTAAAGGAAACTTTAACAGAAGGAGAAAGAAGCGTAGAGAGGAAAACAAGAAGATACAGGCTGAGTAGGGAGGAGAAGAGGGAGGGAAGGAGAGACGCGGGGAAGGGAGGCAGGCACGCGAAGGTCACGGGAGAGGACACCGTGGGTTTGCTCCAGAGACTCAAAGGAGAAGGTAGCATTAGTGATAAGACAGGAAAACCAGCAGAAAATGAAAGTGACCAGAGTGCAAACAACAGAGATGAACAGGAGAGAAAAGGAAACTCTAACACAAAAATAGATGTTATCTCTAAATAAGAGACTGGAAAAAATCCTAAGACACAGAATGCATTCAGTTCAAACAGGATCTTACCTACAAGGAAAGAAAACACAACTACAATGTGAAGTCTGCATATGTTCCAGTAAAGAGAATAAAGGACAAGCAACACCAAGATTTGTCCAACAAAGAATCATGGATGCATTGAGAAAGTGAAAACCGGCATCCTAAGAAGAAAACTATTAGCTGACGATGATCTCCTCCGCGTTTCCTATGACCAGAACGCAGTGACACAGCAGAGATTTGAGGGGGAAAGTGTGACTCGAGAGCTGTGTCACTCCTCATTGTCATGTGTTTGGCAACAGAAATACACTATGAGACAGGTGAGGTCCAAATGTGGATGATCCACGTGCCTTCTCGTAATTACTCTTGAAAGCATAATCCAGCATATTAATCAAAATTAAGTTTTAATTAATTGGAAACTTAAACACATAAAGTGTCTGAACAGTGAACGTTTAACCTATTTAAATTTTAAATATAGTAGAGCTTACATTTTAAGTAATTTTACTAAGTCCAAGAACAAAGCTCAGGAATATTTATAGAAGACAAAAATATCCAGCATCTAACAGGGTAAAATTCACAATGTCCGGCATCCAATAAAAAAGTTACCAGATGTGCAAAGAAGCAAGAAAATACAACCTACAATGAGGAAAAAATTCAATTAGCCGTAACTGGCTAAAAAATGAAACAGGTGGTAGATTTAGAAGACGAGGACATTAAAAAAAAATGTCATAACTGATTCCTATATATGCTCAGGAAGGTAGAAAAGAGATTGGACATATTAAGTAGAAATCTAGAAGATATAAAACTGACCAAAATTTTACTTCTAAAGCTGAAGACTATAAAGTGTGTGGTAAAAAAACACACCGGATGGCTTGATGGCAAATTAGACATTGCAAAAGAAAAGATTAGAGAATTTGAACACATAGAAATAGGAACAATTCAGAGTGAAACAGAGACAAATAAGAATTTTTGAAAACTAGGAAAAGAAAAACTAATGAGACAATATAAGCAGAAGAAAGGGAATAATAAATATTATAGTGGAGATCAATACAATAGAAAAAATAGAGAGAGAGAAAATTAATAAAGCCCAAAGCAGGATCTTTGAGAAGACTGACAAATTTGAGAGACCCTCATCCAGAGTGGTCAGACAAGAAAGAGGAGAAACAAATTAGCAAAGTCTGGAACAAGAGAGGCTCCATCACCACATACTGTGCAAATCCCAGGAAGAGAGGGGTGGGAAATTATGCATGCACTCTCCAAAGGCAGGACAGGTAGTCACGCCCGCACCCCCAGAGAGTGAGAACGGGGATAACACATGTACCCCCAGAAAATGCTGGTGCACATCTCCACTCATGGCCCAGAAAGAGGCTCCCACACAGCACCCAGCGTAACGAGAAGGTGAGACAGCAGCCGTCTAGTGTGAGCCCACTTAGGCAAATGTGTTGACACACATGAGCAGGAGTAAAGGAACATTCTAGCAACTGCTGGGCTGAGTTTCAGCAATGGTCATCCGAGGCTATTGGGACTCTGGAGAGTTTTGACAATGAGCTCATTTCATTTAACAATAAAACAATAAAGCTATTTTGGAAGCATTTATCTTCAGATTAGAAATTCACGTTATTGAGGGTGTGGACAGCGCACTGCGTGCACTATGGAATGACACCTTTTTGGCGTATAATCTGACCGAAGCTATTAGAAGCCACAGCGTGCATATGCCTTGACTAGGGGTCTGAGCCGGCGTAAAGGATGCACCGATGTGTGTGGCGTGTGGACTGCGGCTGTGCGTTGTGCAGTTGTGGACTCCAGGATGCATCAGTTCCCCCCTGTTCCTCATCATCCATTCGCATATATTTCATGACCCTTTCCTGGCAGTAAAATGTCTTGGGAGATGCCTTTTTCTGGTCACACAGAGTCACCATTTGGGCTAGCAGTGGTGCTTGAAGGTTGCAGGGGTTTTATTACAAGATGTTTTGTACAGACCAGAAGGAAGAGGGGAGGAAGGGAAAGAATAGAAGGAGGAAGAAGAAAGAGGCTCGAGAAGACTCGATTATAGTACGCCCGTATCATAGGTTATTATGAAATAATTTTAAAAGAATAAGCTAGATCTATTTGAACTGATTTACAGAGATGTCCAGGATTTATTTTGGGTGAAAGAGGACAATTGCAGAGGAAATGAAATAATACGAAGGTACTTAAAAAAGTTCAAGGAAGGATTCATATTATCTGTTAATTCTATTTTTCCATGAAGTATTTGAAGTACCCTCAGAAGTCCTTACTTTTCTTTTGTTTGTTTTTAAGGAAAGAAAACATCCTATACCTTTGTTCACATAAGTTTTATGACCACGAAGAAAAAAGTGGAGGGTTGCCCTCCCTCTGGCTGACATGACTTGGGTGGCATTTCTGTGGGCCCCCAAGCCCCAGCCCTGGAGACGACGAGCCTCCAGCACACCACAAGGACAGTGACGCCAGATACACAGGCTGAGAAGCAGCTGTGTCCGTTTCCAGGGGCTTGTGAGCCCCAGGATCCTTGTGTGATCTCACTGAAGGGCAGGGAGCCCCAAGAACAGCCAGGATTGTGTTTCTTGTTAACCCTGGGGAGCGGATTCTCGGAGCCAGGTGTGATTTGATTTAGAAAAATAACGAAATGTGATGCTTCTTGCACCTGAGTGTGGAGGAGCAATTCATGACACACACCATCCACTTACTAATTCCTCTGTCCATGTGTAAACGATTTTGGATCTCCTTAACTTAGCTGCTGAAAGCTGCGTTCTCCCTGTAGTTCAACATCCAGTGTATTCAAGGCACTTCTGCAAGAGCTAAGTTTTATATAAATAGTATGTCTTAAGTTCTTATCGAAAATCGGTTTTCCAGTATTTATGTTTTAGGTTTCTTGCCACCTTTTGCACTGGGGCAGGGAGGGCTGGAGGGAGTTCTTGGCCAGAAAATTTTAAAAGAGGCTCCCAAGAGAGCAGGGAGCTGAAAAGTAACGAAAGCCAGCTTCGAATGTGTTTGCAGCAGCCTGAACCAATCTAAGAAAGCCGGGGAGGAGGATTGCCAAAGACATAGGCATGGAAATTATTTCCCTTTTTAATGCAGACAGATGAAACAGAGAGTTGAAACCCTAAAAGGTAATTCACTTAAATGCAAAGATCTCTTAGCACTCCCAACAGTTATACATTTTTAAAATTTTCTAGTAAATGTGTGTGTGTGTGTGTATTTATATGTACAAAACACGTACAGAACCAAAAAAAAATACCATAAAAAAAATCAATGTTTTTCCCCGTGTCTTTCAACTCCTCCAGGTACATATCCAGAGGAGAATATGTGACTAGTTTCTTTTCTATCTTTGCAAAAGTATTCTGTGCACATCTAAATATTTATATATATCTAAACACATTTTCATACAAATGACACCTTATGCACACACTACTCTGCAACTTGCTATTTTTTTAATTAAATACTTGTGATTAGGATGAACCATAAATTATTGAACCAGGCCCCTATTGATGAATATCAGAAGCCTTCCAATAGTTTGCTCCTACAACTATGCTGAAGTAAACATCAGTGACGTACTTCCTAGGCTCTTCAGTGAAATCAGGGTTTGGTAAAGACGTGAGAAATGTTTTTAGGGGTCAGTTTTCTGGATTTAGTTGGCTCATGGTAGAAGATCTGAGGAAGAGTGTTCAGGATTCCCTCGGGAGCTCTGGGCCTCCCCACAGCTCAGACCCTCAGCACAAGATTGTCAGGGGCCATCCTCTCCTGCAGGACTTTCCTGGGAGGGGGTCCATTTAGGGTGCCTTCATCAGTTGATGGAGAAAAGATGCTTCATCTTGAAGAAGGCTCCCTTTCCTTTTCAAAAATTGTTTAGAAAAATAAAACGGAAGACGTGGAAAACCTAGATCAAGATGAGGCTAAATCCAGAACAGCCTCAGAATCTGACCAGGCAATCACAGTGACATGCCAAAAGCCTGACCACCAAGGTGGCTAGAAACCTAAGTGAGTGCTGGAGAGACGGGCTAAGTTCTAGCAACAAGTTGAACTACAGAAAGTTCTTGGGACATTTCCTTTCACAATAAAACTTCACATAGCAGAGCTGCTTCTGACAGGGCTGAAGTTTCTGTGGAAGCCATAGAGGGCTTCCTTTTGTAAGTGCAGGAGGTCCCCGAGACAAGTCGGGGGGGGTTGTCAAAAGCATTTTATTTGTGGTTCAAAGCTGACACAGTTGGAGGACAAGGGAGAAAGGTTTTCCCTGGGAACGAGAGAATCTGACCAAGTCCCATTCTCTCTCTCTTTCGGGACAAGGTCGTAAGGATACAATGGGGTTATGGAGAGGGGAGAAACAAAGGGAAAGGCACTTATAATTATTACCTCATTTAATTCCTGCAGAAGGGGAGGGAGAAAGCATTGTTTCCATTATATTAACCACATTCCAGAAAAACTGGATAATAGCAAAAGAGAGAAAAAAATCACCCCTAATCCCATAATTGAAACAAGCTATTGTTACTATGTTGGCAGTTACTTCCATCTTCGCATTTTAATATATTGGTTATTATTTTTATATAATTATTGCCAAAGTGGTAACCTGTGTAGCCTCCTTCTTAATTTCTCATTAACCATTATAGCATAAGAGTTTCCACTTTGCCCAATTCTTCAAACTCATCACCTTCCCACTTGCTGGCCAACCTTCTCCACGCTGTCGGCTTTACCAGGACAACCCCTTACTGTTGGACGTTTGCATTGCTCTCGGGGTCTTATGTCTGCATTATTTTAAATAATATTACAGTTTCAGATTGTTTTCTTAAGTTAAACACCCCCAGCGGGTAGGGGAGTGAGGGGCGGGAGAGGAAGTGGGTGGACAGCTGCCCTGAGATGCCCTCAGGAACTTGGAAATAAGATTTCCTTAGAGTTTTGCTGTAATAACCAACCCACCTAATTGGTGAGTTACAGCAATTTGAGATGTTATCCTGAAGCGATAGAGGCAGCGAAGAATGAAAGAGTGTTAAAGGTATCAATATACCTAAAGAATGTGACGGCCAGGGGCCTGGGTTGGCCAGAGAAACCCAAAAACGTGGTCATACAAGACAGAGTGGGGGTGATGCTCAATAGCCCCGGTTTACTCCTGTTTTCTCGGCATTATTACTGCTAACTCCCCCATCTCACTCTCGAACGTTCCATGGTCACCCTCCCACGTGTGACTTGATAGCAGCCTCTTTTTTCTGATGGGGACAGACAGCTGAGCCCTATTTTGCACAAAAGGTCGGCATGGACCCATTTGAGTTTCAAGGGTTTGAAAGGGGCCCTGAGAGTCAGAGGAAGGACGGTGGCTGCTGGCTCCTCGAGGGGGTCCCAAGCCCACCTGGACATAGATGCCCCAGCACGACAGGGCCTCGGGAAGTATGGCTAGCGAGCAGGCTGCAAAGCCTGGGCACTGCACACCCCAGGGGCTGCTGGGACTCTGAACCATGACAAGCCAGGGGCAGTGGGAGCATCCCGAAACCTGAACTTGCTGGGCAGGGCCAGCACTACCCTATGGCTCTGGTAACCGCAAGTTAGAGGACCAGAGCCTTCCCCCTGGAGAGATGGAGCTCACCGAACTGCTCTCTGGACTTCTTGCAGGACCTGGGAGGTGAGCTGACCTTGCCGTCCCACCATCGGCTTGCCTGCCAGCACCAGGGGAGGAGCACTCAAGCAGGTTTAGTGGCATCCACAGAAGCAAAGGAATGCTGGCACCAGTTGTATCTGAGCATGTGCAGCAATTCACAGTCTACAGATGGGGCAGCAGCCTGCAGACCCAGCGCTGCCCCAGGGTCCAGCTCTCCTCCCACTCATCCCACACTCAGCACGTCCTGAGGACATGGGGACCACAACCTAGGCAAATCCATGTCTCACCGTAAATTAACACTCACTATATTTCATACATCAGCGTTATGAACTTGGATAGCTCAAATCAGCACTCAGGGGATGAGAAAAATCCTGGGACAGTTTTAAAAATTGAGTTTCTGAGGCACAGGATAAAGGGAAAATCCTTTTTCCAAATATTTGATGGATTGTTTTTTCCCCATCTGCTTTTTGCTGCTCTGTTTTCATCTCTCATATTAACCCGAAATTTACTTTGATGTATTTGTTTTAAGTCTAAGTTACTTCTTCTTCCCAGTTTTAACAGGTTATTCCTATGTGATTTGAGGAACGACACATTTAATTCACACGTATTTGTGTTGCTTTATGTACCATGTAGCTCCTCATTCATTCATCTACGTACATTCATATATATATTTTAAGGTCTTAGAATTATTTTTTTCTGTTTCGTTGATTTTGTATTCATGAGCAAAGGCCAAATCGTTTTGAGCATTGTATCTCTATACATACTTTAATAGCTATAAAAACTAATTACATTTTTTATTTGAAGATTTATTTTACTTTTTGAATCTTCTTTTAAATATCTATTTCATGGGGTACAGCGTGTTATTTAAACACCTGCATGCACTGCACAGTGATTTGCCTAAGGTAGACAGCACAGTTTTGTACCTGTTAGTCGACCCCTTCTCCTTCCCCCACCCTCTGAAGATTTATTTTAAACACTTGTTATTATTTTCCACAGTAACTGCAGAATTTCTTCTGTTTTTAAAATAGTCAATGAGGATATTGGAATGACTTACATTAAATTGGTACCTTAATTCGGGAACAATTAATGTTTTCGCCAGTCACTTTTTATCCAGAAACATGACATTTGCTCAAATGTGTATGTTATTTTATGTGTGCATTTTATATGCTAGCAAAGTTTTGCAATTTTCTTTATTGCAATCACACCAATTTTTCTTAAAAATTCTCCTAGGAGTTATGTGGTATTTGTTGTTGTTCTTTATATGTTTTGTTCTCATTAAGTTTGCTTATTGCTGAGAGGTATATATTTTAATCACCATCTTACACTTGAAAACTGGGGCTCAGGGAAGTTAATAAATTGCTCAAGATTTATTAAGAGATGAAGTGGGGGCCGCAGCGTGAGGCAGATGGGGACAAGCTCCCGTGTCCACGTGAGCAGTCCCTGCTGCTCAGCTTGTGGTTGGGAGCCCTGCACCCAGTACTGTCTCCTGTCCCCTCCACACCAACTCCAGCCCTCAGCTTCTCACTTGGTGGCACTTCTGTCTCAAACCCTCTCCCAAATCCCTCCTTTTCTGAGTACGTTTGCTAGCTCCATCTTCAACAGGCAACATTCACTGTGCTCACCAGCTGGGTTTCCTTTTGTATTTTCCTTGTGACCATTTCAGAAGCACAGCCATCGGGCAGAGGTCTTTGGAATCAACCCAGAAATCGACATCAGATCACAAGACACTTGAGTAACTGGGCTGCAGCCTCCCAGCTGGACACACCACTATCTGCTGAGGGTGCCAGGGACTCTGGAGGTGTCGGGCCCCAAGAAGCCGATACTCTGTGCTGGCCCCAAGGCAGGGCTGGGATTAGATCCTCGGCTTCCGGGGATTCAGCCAACTCGCACCTTAGTTTATATCCGCCGGGCCAGGGGCTTTTCATGAAGGAGAAGCTGCATGCATGGAGGGGCGTGAAGCACCTCCGGGAGGCAGCATCCCCCGCTGTGGTCTGTGTGTTCAAATCAGTACCAGATCGTGACAGATCGTGGTGTCCTGTTCAGCCACAGCTTTGCACCCAGTCGCCCCTCCCAGGAAGACAGGCACGTTGTGGTGATTCTGCATCTGTGAAGCTCTCAGTTTTGGGAGACAACCTCCTCGTGGTTTCTTCCCCGTGGTGACATCCACAGTTCTCCAGGCAGGATCTTATCGTGATGCAGATGAATCACGAAGAGCCCAGCAAAGTGACAAGAATGGCCAGGTCGCAAAGCTGGGATGGGTAACAGCCTTCGGTGTGTCGGGCTGCCAATCGGCTGCCCTCGGGTCCTCCTCACTTCTGGGATTTGGCTCTGAATTGCCATTTAGTGCTGGGGACCAGGACCACCTCAACTAGAGCTGGCTGACGTTGTGGAGGGCCCATCTCACATCACATCCTCCTAGGCCCCTGTGAGGGGGACAGACATGTGAAGTGTGACTTGAACAAGGGGGGGAGAGTCCCAACCCACAACAAGCACCCTTGGGAACAGGAGAAGGGAGCAGTCATTAAGGACAGAAGGGGGTCAGGCAGGAATCCCAGGAGGGCCTTGGAGGAAAGGGCTGCAGAGGCAGGAGGGAGCCGCCCGCAGAGCGCCGAGCAGGCCGTGCCGGCATTACCAGGAACCTGGTGATCTCATCTCGTTCTGCCACCTGCCCCCTTTATAACCCACCTAAGCCACTTTTCCTTTGGGGATGACCTGCCACTTAGTTCTCAGAAACCGGAACACGCACTTCAACATCTTCATGATAAAGGACCCTATAAATGCAAATGGTAGGAAACTCTCAGCCCTGCTAAAGGCTTTTACAGGACTCCAAAGCCTAACCGGGTAAATAACACAGGCGCCGCAGTGTGAGGGCCATTGTTATTTTCAGACGTGAGCCGGAGAGGTGATGCTGGCTGCCCGTCATGTTCCATTTTTGTCCTCGCCTGATTGTTTTGTTAAAAACATCCCAGGATGGATTTTGTTGTCAGCTGCTCTTGATCCTTTAAAATTTCCTGTATTTGCTATTGACTGGGATTCCTGGCCTTGATAGAAATCCAGACAAAATTACAAGCCTATGAGCTGTGGCCTTGTAGACAGCAGCTTCAGCCACCCTGGTAGTGGTTGCTGGACGGTGACCCGTCCTGCACACAGCAGGAAGTCAGGCTCTGTGTGGAGCCAAGCCTGGCTGTGACTGGCCAGTGGCTCAGACCCGTCCTTGCCTGTCTGTCTCTTCCTGCCGGCTCCAGCCTGGGGCAACAGAGGATGTTCTTATATCAGAGTCCTGCAGAGAAACCTGCTACAAACCCAGAGCAAAGTTACACCAGCACTAGTAACTAGAAATGCTACAGTTTCATGTGTGCAGTTCCAGCTTGAATGGGAATGTGTAGAAACAGCCCACACCTGCAGCTAGGGGCCTTTCCAAGGCAGAAGGATTGTTTGCTGTAGCTGGATTTCTTGCTGCATGATGACTTCTGCAGTAGTCTAAGCTGAGTTGCCTGCCCTAACACTCTGTAAAGGGTTCTGTACCGAGTGGTTCTTCTGAGAGGAGGGTAGGTTATCTCAGGATCCCCAGCATCCAGTTGAGGCTGGCACGTGACTGGCACTCACTGACTGGGGAGGGAGATGGAAGGATGGAGGGAGAGGGGAAGAAAGGAGTGGGGGAGGATAAATGTGCTGGGAAAGGAGCAGACATGCAGGCGAGCTCCTTCTTGCTGCCCTCTCCGAGCCTCTCTGTGTGTCTCCAAAGCCAGGGTGGTTGCTGGAGCTGCAGGGCACAATGCCACCTGCAGCAAATATCAAAAGGAAGGACAGAGGGGACATCCCATCCTCCCAGTCAGCCATCGAGGCCTTCCCATTGCTGAACACTTAAAAAAGAAGAACCACAACTTAGCGGTGTCTTCTCAAAGGATTTAACAACCCAAATTGTGCCATTTCCTTGCTCTCTTCACAGGTGGACTCTTGAGTTCCTCACAGCCGGGGCCTAGGGATAAGTGGGGTGTAGACCTCTGTGCTGCATCCTGAAGGAAGTCAGGTAAGCTCCAGAGTGAGACGCTAACGTTGCTCGTCTCTCAGCTACTTAAACATGTCTTCAGCTGTTATATGCTACGACTATAAAGTGTAATTTTATAACAGCCAAGGGCACGAAGAAAAAAGAGAAATTCCATTCCACAGTTTTCTTCTCAGTTTGTTGGGGGGTTGCTAGTGGGGTGGGGGGTGACAGGGGGACTGGAGCAAAACGCTCACACTTGGTTGTCAAGGTGTGGTTTGACTGTAATCGCTGGAACAAAAGATGAGAGAACCGATTTTCATGAAAGTCAGACATAAACACACCCCTATCAAAGCTCGCAGCTTGGGTTAAACTGAACTGTGTGTGGCGTGGACTCCTTTGAAAGGCCACAGCAGCACGTTTCTAATAACTGGTGCTGCAATTATCTGCAAGACGAGGGGAGGTTAGATGCGACCTCTGACCAGAGCACAACTGTCTGTGGGAACCAGAGTCCATGAAGCCGACCCTTCGGCTAGGAGAGAAGCAATCTAATTAGAATATCCTTGAGCAGAACTATTTTTAAAAAAACTTTTATTTTAGCTGAATCTCCCAGTGGCCATTACAGCTAAGAAAAAATGAGCAGACTAATTTTCATTGTCATGAGTAGAAACACAGTCTTAGAATGCAATTTACTCAAGAATATCAATTTCACTGCTCTGAATACCTTCTCCAACCCTGAGGTTTTTAGAAGGAGCAGTGCTAGTGCCTCTGCTTCACAGAGGGGAAACTGAGTCACAGATAAACTGCACTTTAGACAAGTTCACCCACCACTCATCTGAAAGAATCAAGGTAAAACTTCAGAATTCCCAAGAACCCAAGTTTGACAGCATTATAACCTCAGGAATTCTAAGTTGCAAACATCTACTTTATTAAAAGTAACAAAGGTAAAGATAAATGTCCCAATACAGAGGACTGGGATTCCTCCAGTTAAATATATGCTCTGCATGTGTGCACACAAAGTGAGGAGTTTGGGGAAAAAGTCATTTAGAATCTAGCTCTCCCTCGCCATGTAGCTCCCATGAGAAGCATAGATAAAGTGCTTGAGAATTGATTCTACCAGTTAAATATATGCTCTGCATGTGTGCATACAAAGTGAGGAGTTTGGGGAAAAAGTCATTTAGAATCTGGCTCTCCCTCGCCATGTAGCTCCCATGAGAAGCATAGATAAAGTGCTTGAGAATTGATTCTAAGGAATCCTTCATTGTCTTGTAAGTCTGAAGTTAAGTACACTGAAATTTGGTGCAAACTCATCCATACTCTTGTTGATAATACATGTTTTGTTTCGTTTTGTTTTTGCGGTCCATCGGTGCAGGATTCCAAACCCTTGACCTTGGTGTTACACATCATGCTCTAACCACTTAGCAGCCTGGCCAGCCCTTGGTGATAACACATTTTCTTGCACTAATGTCAAACTTGTAAAGTCCCCATGTATACATAGTTTTGGAAGATTCGTTCATGCCAGAACCACGAATAGTATGAGACAAGAACTATCAGGTATTGAAAATACAAACAGGACTGGTCATTTTTACAGAATTTCAGACTTGGCTATTTTTTTTTTCCTTTTTGTCTTTTTTCGTGTCCGGCAACGGATCGCAACCCTCGGTGTCGTGCCCGTACTGGACCGGGACCGGCAACGGGATCGCAACCCTCGGTGCTGCACCCGCACCTCGCTCAGCCAGTGAGTGGGAACCGGTCTGTATGTGGGAT
>NW_007734434.1:66771-73263 GCF_000696425.1 Galeopterus variegatus
ATGAGAAGCATAGATAAAGTGCTTGAGAATTGATTCTAAGGAATCCTTCATTGTCTTGTAAGTCTGAAGTTAAGTACACTGAAATTTGGTGCAAACTCATCCATACTCTTGTTGATAATACATGTTTTGTTTCGTTTTGTTTTTGCGGTCCATCGGTGCAGGATTCCAAACCCTTGACCTTGGTGTTACACATCATGCTCTAACCACTTAGCAGCCTGGCCAGCCCTTGGTGATAACACATTTTCTTGCACTAATGTCAAACTTGTAAAGTCCCCATGTATACATAGTTTTGGAAGATTCGTTCATGCCAGAACCACGAATAGTATGAGACAAGAACTATCAGGTATTGAAAATACAAACAGGACTGGTCATTTTTACAGAATTTCAGACTTGGCTATTTTTTTTTTTTCCTTTTTGTCTTTTTTCGTGTCCGGCAACGGATCGCAACCCTCGGTGTCGTGCCCGTACTGGACCGGGACCGGCAACGGGATCGCAACCCTCGGTGCTGCACCCACACCTCACTCAGCCAGTGAGTGGGAACCAGTCTGTATGTGGGATCCGAACCCTCGGTGGGAGCGCCACCACGCTCCCAAGTGGCGCACTGTAGCAGTGCGCCACCGGGCCGGCCCAGACTTGGCTATTTTTCAACATAAATCCAAAATCTGAAAATTCTCATTTCAAATAACCAGATTTGTTTTTGTTCATGCTGGAAATTTTCTAAGCTGAAGACGCTTCCTTGCTCTGCACTGGGATGACACGTAGGTCAACTTGACTGTTCTAATCAACCACAGGCTCCTCTAGTTATCTGTTTCACAACAGCTTCCAAAAGACTTAATACATTTTGACCAAATGTAATGCCCTTATCCCTAAAAGCCACTTTATCTTAAAAAACAAAACAAAAACTAGTAACAGATTTTTAAAAAACACAAGGAAACCTTCCTGTTAGGTATTGTTGCAATTTAATAAAATCTGGAACACGGGGAGAGCACAGGACAGCTCTGGTGAGGTCTGGGTCCACACCAGCACCGCGTGCGGAGGGTTGGCAGCTGCTGATCTGAGAGCGCCAGCAGCACTCAGCAAGCAGCTTCATGAAAACGAGCATTTGACTCTTTCGCTTCCTTGTGAATTTGTCAGGGCTAATCTCAGATGTAATAAATGTACAGCTCACATAGCCTTACAACTGGGGAGGATCTTTAAAGTTCTGTGTCCGAATTCCCACCTGGAATGGGAACTTTCCCGCTGCCCCTCTGACTTGGAAGCCCCCTGCGGTGGAGCATCCCGCAGTCTGCTCCACGCTGAGCACTTGCCCGGGGCACCAAATGAAAAAAGAAAGGGAACCAACTAGTGTCAAGCTCCTGGGACCCTGTGTGTCTGGCACACCTGGTCACTGGGCACCGTGCCTCTGCAGGGAACCTGATTCTCCTCATGTCACACTGTTGTGGAGGTCCAGCAAGTGGGTGAGCTCCCCTGGGTCACACAGCTCCTAAGTAGAATCCACGTCTGACAGACGCCAAATCCCATATGCCCTCCACTGTATTACTTTCCCAATGGGAATGTGAACAACTAAAATATGCCTTCACTCTAGTGTTCTCCATCAGCTCCAAGCAGATTTCTGAATCCAATCTACATTATAAATGAATGCATATATCTAATCCATATTACATGTAGAAATACACCCTTAACTGGTGTCCTTTTCTTCACCTGCGATGCCTCCCAGGTTCTGGAAGCACAATGACTTCTGGCTCTGCAACTGCTCCTGGCTGTGGTCTCCCCGTTTCCAGCCTTGTCCAATGTCATTCTCCATCAGCACCTGAGTGATTTCATGAACACATAAACATAATCTACCACTCCCTGTTTAACACTCCCTTGTGGCTTCCCGCGCCCTAAGAAAAAACATCCAAATTTATCAGTGTGCCGTAGTACCCTCCGCTGAAGCGCACACGCCACTCACACTTTAGATGCAGCGATTCGGACCTCCGTGGGCACCTGGCACGCTGCATGCCGTTCTTCACAGTCCCCACTGCTCCACCCTGACTCCTGCCTGCAGACCCGCCCTGCTGTCTTTCCCTGCCTTGTGTCTTCTCGTGGCTGATGCTTTCATGCCACTCTGCCCTCATCTGAAATGTTCTCTCAGAGTCGACCCTGTGACTTTCTATCACATCCTCTTTCTTTATTTTCCCCATCGCACTACCACACTCTGACATCACTGTACTTCACCAATGTTTATTGGCTCCCACCCCTCCCTCAATTGGAAAGTGTCTACTCCAGGCTGTGTCTACTCCGGGCCTGAACTGGGGCTGGAAAAGGCAGGTACAAAACGCGTCTGTTGAATTTGTTGATGCTCTGCCTGTAACAGTCCTTCTAGTGCTGAAACCAGCCACTCCCCCCATCGTGTCCTACAGCTCAAATGCGCCCAGTGCATGAGCCGCCCTCCATACTGCTTCTAGACCCTTCCCGTCCTGCATGAAGGTCCTCTAACTCTGCAGAGTCCAGATCTAGACAATGTGACTCTGGGGAGAACCCTGAATACATGAAACGGAGCCCAAGATTGGCAAAGGTAGTCCAGCCCAGGAGAAAGCCTCAGTGTGGTTCAGCTAAGGCACTGGGGCTCCCTGCCTTTGCCCCCCACCCTTTGCTCTAGGCCAGTGCCAGGGATTGCCCAGATGGTGGAAGCCCCACCTGCCTCGGCTGCTCCAGCCAGATCTTCCCCTTCCGGCCACTTCCATACAGCGTCTGGGCCTCCACACATCGCCTTATTGATGAAGATGAGTCTACAGGCTCAAATGAAAGAACCCACTGCCGGGGGTGGTCTCCAGGAATGTGCTCCTCAGAGGGAAGACTTGGGGGAAGCAGAGTGCTAAGCTCACTCTCAACAGAGCTGCTTACTCCTCGGAAGGTTTCTAGTAGCCCTGGCAGGTGCCCCCCACCCACTTCATATCTGTCAAGTCAGGAGGTGAGCTAATTTCCTGGCTGAGTCAATGCAATAGAAAGTCAAGATGGTTTGGTATCTGATTAATATGGAATCAATGTAATTTGCCTATCCAGAAGATTCAGTCTATAATGGGATTGATGACCTGGTGAATGTGGTCTTACTGTCTTAACAACCAGGTGTTATAAGTGCCCCCCTCATACACTGTGTTTTAATTCTACTATCTAGGCGTGGGAAAGGCCCTTAAGGTGTCAGAATCCAACTTATATGGTAGACCTCATAGACAGGTTCCAATGGAGAAGGCACAAGAGCACTGGGAGCCCAGACTCCTGGGTCCTGGCCTCCCTTCTGCCTCTCACCCCATGTGGTTCTGCTCCGGTCTCTTCCGTCTCTGCATTTTTGACCAGTGCATATTTATACTCAATGGCTTCTGATGTTCATTTCAATGCTGGGATTTCTCAGTCAGGACTCACAGTTATAATCATTTCCATTTCCACCTCCTTGATGAGGTCTTCTTTGATGACCCTGTCTATGCTAGTCCTCATCTTATCCTCTGTCCCTCACCCTGTTTGTTTCCTTCGGGCATCTATCCCAATCCACAGTGACTCATTTGCTTCAAGTTTACACTCTCTGCCTCCCGCACGGCACTCTCAGCTCCAAGATGAGAGGCATCCAGACCGCGGGGCCCGGCACCGTGAGCCATGAGCCTGCACAAAGTAGGTATTCCACATTCAGTCAATCATTTGATTACGGTGTCTACCTCTGATGGGGTCTTAGTGGCACAGGGCGGTTCATTCCTCCCCAGGCTGAGATCACCGTGTGTGAACCACTTCAGTCACTAAAACTTCCCCAGCAGCCAGGTCTGTTCGCACCTCAGTTTGGTCCCGGTTTTAACTTTTGGCTCTTCTGTTTTCTTTTCTTTATTTTTAAATTGTATTTATTTATTTATTTTTAGCTCTTCTATTCTTATTAGCAGTCGTTCACATAGAAGAAGCATAAAGTTTCTTGGGAATCCTATTCTAAAACCCTTCCCATTTAATTTGGAATGTAGCAGTTCAGGAGAGCTGGCAGTTGGAAAACAAAGGAAGTCAAGGGCCAAGAAACATCCAGAAGCAACATTGTTAATGTTTATACTAAAATGGTAACAAAGGGATGCTTAAATTAAACTATTGTTGACTTAAACGCCAATTAAAGAAGACAACTGATATTGAACATTGAAATTAACGACTCTGGATTTTTGTTCTTAAATCAACCTGGGAGAGCACACTATTATTTGGGTAATCATCGTCTTTAAAGGGATGATGGGTGGTGAGCCCTGAAAACAACCTTCCTTTTTCCACATCAGATATCACTTAACAAAAGTCAGACTGCGTTATAACTTGTTACATAAATGGAGTTTGTCATTTTTTTCTTAGTAATTTGAGATGCTGTAGTAATAACATGGTCATATGTGTATTTGAACAAATATTAACTTTATGGAAATAAAAAATATAAATTAAAACCCATTCTATATTTATTAAATACATGCCCTTGTTTTGGAAGTAGATAGTGTTTATTGGATGACAACTTCGTGAGAAATATCTCAGTGGTAGATTGTTATAATGACATTGTCTTGCTTTAAACAACCTTCCCATTGGTGGCATGGAAAATGAGGGGACGTGGCAACATCACACTCATTTTTGTTAATGGTGGTCTAAACCATCAAACTCCCGGGGGGTGAGGATGGAATTGAAACAGAGGCAGCTCTCTGTCCCCAAGCCTCTGAATGCAGGAACAGCAGAGCCAGAGGGAAGGACGATGCCCCCGTGGCCGTTCCCGTGCTCCAGCCACTACCCTGGGGAAGATAAGCTCAGAAACGAGGCCCCAGGAAAGCTGGCGTGACTCGCGTTTCCCCAGAGCATTCCCTGTCGCTGCATCAGACACCACTGGGCAGCCTGCACTGTCCCGGAATGCTCAGGAAGGAGGGCGGTCTGGGGCAAGAGCACATTCTTGTATGTGTGTTTGGTGTGTTTGGTTTATTTAATTAAGCTAAGTTAAAGTCATATTCCACGCTTCCGTGCTCCTGACCTGTCATCTGTGGAACCCATAATGTCCCTGCAGGATCTATGCATGAAGGTATGGGGCCAAATGAGCAGGACAAAGCACCCACCGCTGGCTCCACGCTGTGCCACAGGACACAAGTGGCCGTGGGATGTTGTCTTCCTGCTCCTGGGTCAAACTGGAGCCTCTTCCTACGACGCCGAGGCCAGTAAAGGAAGGGAGTCCACCCGAGTGGGAATGCTGAGGGAGTGGCTCCAGGGAAGTCAAGGAAGGTCAGTGGGTGTCCGGTGGGGCTGCTGGGCAGTTGGCAGGCTCCAGGCTGTCACCTGTGGTCACAAAGCACGTCTGCTCACATGGCAAGCACAGCTGCCTTTGTTCTCCTATGTCTTCCTGGGCTGAGCCCTGGGAATAAGATCTCAGAATCACACGCTGCAAAGGCCTGAAGATTGCCTCTGACCACAGCAGCGCCATGTGGGCCGGGTCCCCACTGCATCTGCACTAGGTCTTCAAGACACAGCACAGGTGAGCAGTCACCCCCTGTTGATAGGGCTGTGGAAACCAAACGAGTCACCACCCATCACCCTCTCTCTCTGAAGGTTCATGTTCTCAGTCCTTTGACAAGTTTGTCCATTTATGTAAGTCGGCCTCCTCCTCTGTCATGTGTGTGTGTGTGCATGTGTGCATGTAGCATGGCATTTATGTGAAAGCAAAATCCAGCTTGTAAGAAATAACTTATTTCTACCACAACAGAATCTTCCTCAGAGGGCCCATAGGTGGAGCGAGGTTACTCTTTCCAGTATTTCTGGTCCTCAATCTAAAAATAAGGGGTTGGCTATCTATCAAGTAGCCTTTCCAAGAATCACTTATGTGCAGACATGTCTAAAACCAACATAAAAATGGGGGTGTCCACGGGGGTCACGTGTTCTCACCAGCTGCCCATCAGAGACCTGGAGATCCCTAGCAGGACCATGCCAGGACTGCCCTAGACCAGTAACAGGAGGACAGCTGGGGCGGGGGCATCGGACAACGTTAGATTTTTAAATCCTCAGCTGATTTCAACAGGCAGCAGGTTGAAAACCCTGGCTCTGGCCTTGAAGGGACATTTTAACTGACACCCAGCACCCCTCCCGCCAGGCTGATTGCGACTCTGTCCACACGAGTAACATTCCTGTTCCCCCAGACTTGCCCTCAGACTGCCACCACCTAGTCGAGGGTTCTCAGACTTTGTGTGCAAATCACCTGGGGAGGGGAACAAAGTCCACAGAGCCCCAGTCTGCTTGGATGGGTCTCGGAACTTCACAAAGGCCCCAGGTGATCCTGACACCACCCCAGGTTGACAACCAGTGGCCTCACAGAGCACAGAGGGGGGCTGGATAAGCAAATGTAACCACCCGCACACGTCAGCAATGGTTGGGAGGGTGCTGGCTGCCTATGTCATAGTCACACTGGTCATGAGTCCATTGTCCTCCTGTGGATCTGAGCCGCTGTGGACCCTGCCCCCCACACACACCAGAAACCCATCC
>NW_007734434.1:73775-75609 GCF_000696425.1 Galeopterus variegatus
GTTGACAACCAGTGGCCTCACAGAGCACAGAGGGGGGCTGGATAAGCAAATGTAACCACCCCCACATGTCAGTGATGGTTGGGAGGGTGCTGGCTGCCTATGTCATAGTCACACTGGTCATGAGTCCATTGTCCTCCTGTGGATCTGAGCCACTGTGGACCCTGCCCCCCACACACACCAGAAACCCATCCAGTGTCTGTGCAGAACTCAGTGTCTCTAACCACTGCAGGCTGAGACAGTCTTCTATCCACTTCTCCTACCATCCAGGAACACTGTCATGTGGGTCCCTGCCTGATTCGGGGTCAGAGGCCCGTGCCACTCTGACCACGAGACAAACAGAATAGGGTGAGTCCGTGTAGTCAAATGGGAAGTCCCCAGCAAAGGCCGCCTGCCAACCCCACGTGCTGGTGCTCCACCCCAGAACCACCATCCAGTCTATGTGAGCTGTCCACAGCTCACAGAGACTGGTGAGGTCTGAGGACAGACACAAGAATGGTTGATTAGGGACTTGAGTCTCTGACCTCCTGCCCACTGAGTGAACCAAGCACAGGGAGGATGTGCCGCTGGACCATTGTCCCCAGCTGGACATCCCTCCTGGCACATGAGATGCAGTAATGCTTCATTCCAGCCTGAATCTCAGTGTGGACCAAGGTGGGGACAGGTGGGGACCAGCCAACCACCCAGACAGGGCCCTACGGAGCTGCCCTGCCTGGGAGCCCAGCCGACCCTGGGTCAGGGACCACCCTCTGCACAGACCTCCCTTGTCGACCTCCCTGTCCATTCCCTGCCACCTGCCCTGGCCCACGGTCCTTCCCTCTGCTGGACGCCCACTTCTGGACACATGGTGGCACATGTGTCCCATTCTTTCTCTCTAGGACTTTGGCCACCCTCCAAACAACATCTCCCACTATGTGGCCTCACGCTTATGAACTGCCCTAGAAAATTCCTCTCCTGGCAACATCAAGCCCCTGAGGGGCAGCTGGCTGGGCTAACCTCATCGTCCTGGTGCTCTCTGGCTGGAGCACAGCACTCTCTGGGCCAGGCCAGGGGGAGGAGACCTGGACAGGGGGCTGCAGGGTGGAGGGGCAGGTGGGCTACTCTCTGGCTACACCAAGAACTACTCTGTAGAGAGGCACTGCATCAGCACCCACAGGGGGGAGTTTGGAACAAGAAACAAGCTAAGGCCAAGGTTTTTGGAAATGGAGCTCAGACTCCAAAAACAGCACATAGAACAGCCGTTTTCAACCCATATTCTGCATCTGAATCACCTGGAAAAGACAAACATGCAGATGTTAAGACCCCTACCCCAGAGATTTGGCCTCAGAGGTGGAGCCGAGGAAGCCGCATCTTCAGCCAGCCTGCGGGTCCGTGGGTGCCAGGGCTCCTAGGAGGGACCTGAGAAACTTAGTATAAAGCAGAAGCAGAATCCAGGGATGGCACGAGGTCAGATAGCCAGAGCCAGCGTGTAGTGTAGACACCTGAGAGAACCGAGGTCCGAGCTGGCAGGAAGGGAGGGAGAAGCCAGAAGTGTGCAGGTGGGATTCAGGTCCTGAAGCCACAGCTCTCTGACACCAGCTTCCTGTTGCTCTGGAAGCCCCTGGTCTCTTAGTTGAATTCTGGTGCAGCCCTTGAAACACAAGCAGGTCATAGGGAACCTCGGGGTCTATGAAATATTCCTCCTTAGAAAGAGACCCCTAATTTATAGACTCAATGGTCCACCCGAGAGAAAGGGCTAGATTCATTGCTGGTACAATAGAAAGGATGTAACACGAAACCTCTTCAAATCTCCTTATACGTTGTCACAGGCTAGGCAGTAATTGCCTCCAGAGGTGAG
>NW_007734434.1:76646-93250 GCF_000696425.1 Galeopterus variegatus
CCTCATTTGTGATGAACCTTAAGTCATTCAGCCCTCAGTTTTGTCATCGGTGAAGGATGTTTATAGCAGCCCCGTGGCTTGGGCAGAAGACAGCCCAACGGTGGTGGCTATGTGACACCAAAGCTGTGTTGGAAGAAGGGACTGTCATTCTCCCAACTAGTGGTTGAGGGAAAAGATGCGTGATTCCCACAATGCTAGTAAGACTCTCACTCATCAAATAATCACACAGATAAACGCGAGGTGCCACGGAGGAGGACACCTGCACCATGCGGCGTACACACACCCGCCCCTCAGGCTCAGGCAAAGCTTCTCTAAGGAACTCACCTTGGACAAGCTCAGTCAGCAGGGCAAGGCAGGGAGGGGGAAAGCTCCTGAGGCAGAGGGAGTAAGATGCAGAAGCCCAGAAAGCAGAGGGCAGCAGCCAGACCCTGGGCATGGGCCACGGTGAGATCTGCTGAGGAGAGAGGCAGGGGCCAGACTGGGGAGGGCTGAGTCCAGCCAAGGACCTGGTCTTTATTCTACGGGAAGGAAAGAAGCACATAGAACCACTGAAAGGTTTTAAGCAGGGTGGTGGCATGAAGACTCTTGATAAAGACCGCCCTGACCAAGTGCAGTGTAGGCGGAGGACTGCAAGAGACAGGAGCCTCCGCAGAGGGCGCCCGGGCTGTCCCAGTGACGCAGGAGGGACTGCTGCCACTCCCACTCAGACACTGGCTGTGGAGAGAGGCCGGTGTGTCTGAGAGTGCCTGGTAGGCAAAATCAGCCAGGGCCAGCTACATTCAGGGTAGCTGAGGGAATGTCGTCACCACAGGTGATGTCCTAACACACACACGAAGCACACAGAACAAGGCATGGCTTGCAGCTCGAGATTTGGATTCTGTTTTTATGTCAAGACCAAGGAACTGTTTAAATGAGAGCTTCAAGAAAGGTAGTGGTTATGCGTTTTTGCAGTTGGGAAGAAAGTTCTAGAAGGAGATCTCAATGTCCGCATTGGCTGCACAAAGGCGATCACTGAAGCCAGAGTCTTGGAACAGGTGGTCAGAGGAGAGCTCCGTGTGAGGAGAGGGGCCCAGGACTGAGCCAGGTGGGACATCCCCACCTACCTGCCGGGGCAATGGGCCTGCAAAACCGTGCCCCAATGAGCGAGGAAGGAGACCAGGAGAGGTGGTGACGCAGGGGCCAAAGACAGTGCTTCGTGGGACATCCCCACCTACCTGCCGGGGCAATGGGCCTGCAAAACCGTGCCCAATGAGCGAGGAAGGAGACCAGGAGAGGTGGTGACGCAGGGGCCAAAGACAGTGCTTCGAGGAGGAGTAAGTGGTTAATGACAAAAGCTGCTGAGAAGTAAAAAAAGAGAGAAATCGAGTATCAAGTGCTTACTGACAGATAATGATGAAAGTCAGTAGATGACAAACTGTAGAGACACACGACTGCGTGTTAACATAACTGGGGTCGGTGAGGAAACGTCAGCTTTTGAACATGTGAGAAATACAGTTGGGACGAAAGATCGTGGTTATATTTAGGTAGCTTGAAAGGGAAACCACAGAGCTAGGAACGCCATTAGCTGGGTGACAGTCATCTTGTAAGAAGGAAGGGGGTGCAGAACAGGGCAGCAGAGGCCACCGGAAAGGACTGATGATCAGGCCAGTCGCTGAGTTCATGGTGGCTGAACTGAAGGGTGACACCACAGAGACCGGAAAGGGAGCAGCTGGACTGCTGGTCAAATGGTCCAGCATGGGGTGAAAACATAAACAACGGAGACACCGAGGGGAGCTGAGGTGGGTTCCCACGTTCCCTTAGGGCCAGGCGCCAGGAGTCCTGCATCCAGTGCTGTTGTTCCTGGCAGTTGTTTCAGATCCCCGTCGAATGTCCCATGAGATGCTCCTCAGCCGGCGTGTCTTGCGAGTGCTGTGCTCAGGAAGAGTCAGAGCAAGCAGGTGTGGTGTCGCAAGCAGGGCATCAGGGGAGGGCAGCGCCCAGCAAGGGGAGCAGGTGGGCACAGGAGACGTCAGGAGAGACGGGACAGGGACAGATGAGGAGGAGCCCCTGCAGAGCAGGACAGTCCGGTCGCACTTCGGGAAGCGGGGAAGAGGCATGGTGAGGCTCTTGCGCGTCCTCTGGGTTTGGAGGGCACAGCTGTACCCACCTGTAGGAGACAGAGCCAAGCAGAAAGGTCTGGCCCAGAAGATGGAGGTCAGAGGGGAGCAGCGGGGTGGGCGAGAGGGTTACCAAGGTGGACACCCCAAGGCTCCACGGAGGCCCAGGATGGAGATTTTGCCATTGTATTGTTTTGTCCTGCAGGGGCATGTGTGTGTTCCCCGGCTTTATTAAAACATAACTGACACATAAAATTGTACATATGTAAGGTTACAAGGTGATGTTTTGATGTATGTGTACATTGTAACATGATAACCACACTCCGGCTAGTTAACATGTTGGTCACCTCAATGTTTTTGTGCAGTGGGAACCCTGGAGATCTACTGTCTCCACAAATCTAAGCATATGACACAGAATTATTATCTACAGTCACCATGCTGGACATGAGGTCTCAGACCTCATCCATCTTGCATAAGTGAAAGTTTCCTGCAGTGTTTCTCAATAAGGAAGGCCTGGGTAGGGTGCAGCAGAAATGGACACTTCAAACATGGAAAAGTAAAAAATATCAATCGCAGTCATTACCCAACACTCTGATTAAGACATTAAACATTTTTCTTCTCTCAGAGTACTGAATGTAACCAGTTTCTCCAGTCAGGCCATTTGGAATTAAAAATAGGGCCACATGCCACAGGCAGCATCTTCCTTTGGCTCCAGAGCCTCCGCTGTGGCACACCTGGGCGCCTTCTCCGGTCCTCGCGCTTCCCTGCGGTTCGGCCATTTCGTCCTCCCGGGCTACGGAGACCTCTAAGCCCTGAGACGCTGCAGGGTCCCAGGGCTCCAGGAAACTGCCTTCTATGTGGGGCAGGGGACAAACTCAGGCTGCTCCATGGTGTCTTGGAGAGTGAAGAGAGACCAAAGGAGTCATGTTCAAACGAAGCACGGCACGCACAGGAATTCAGCACACATCAAGTGACCTGCCCACTACCACCCAGCTGCCAGGTGGCGGACCCAGGATTTTATCCAGCTGTCAAACCCAAACACAGACCCCACCTGAGACACTCTTCTACCTCTCCAAATCCACTGTGCCTGTGACAGGGAGGCTGAGTGCTCCTGGCATACCAGGGCGGGAGGGGGTGGGAGGGAGTCGGCCAAGGAGGGACAAGGGCACCACATTAGTGCCAGACCACCTGGCAGGGCTCATCCACTGTGCCTGTGACAGGGAGGCTGAGTGCTCCTGGCATACCAGGGCGGGAGGGGGTGAGAGGGAGTCGGCCAAGGAGGGACAAGGGCACCACATTAGTGCCAGACCACCTGGCAGGGCTCAGGCACAGCCCTGCCCACCAGATGTCAACACATACAAATGTCACTTTCCTGTATCGGGCCGGCTGGTGCACAAAGAGTGCACCATGCACCTCGTCGTCAGAGCAAGTGTGGGACAGCGGGCGTGGGTCAGGAGCACCCTGGGTCCAGGGCTTGCCACCAGCCAGCCTGTGCTGGGGACCCTACCCAACCTTCTCACTTCAGCTTGCACATGGGGCTGGGGAGGACAGAGTGAGTGAGCTGTTTAGTTCTCTCTGGCTCTACAGGCTCTGAACCCAAGTTGCTGAGTGACAGTAAATTCCAGGTCACATCATTCTTGCTACTCTTATAGGTGTTCTTGAGTCTCAGCTGTTTACAAGTAAAATGTTAAAATAAGTGCTAGTGTATCAGACCACACCACATGAAAAACACAGGATGAGCATGAGTGCAGCACCTGCCCTGCTCAGAGTGAGCCAGAATTTCAGAAGGGGACACAGGAGTCTCCTCCCTACTGCAGAGCAGCTATGAGTCTGGGGCCACCTGTGACTGGGAATAAGCGGTAGGAGCCACTCACAGGGCAGGGCTGAGGCCTCCCAGCCAGTGCAGGTGAAAGTGCTGTCAACCACTCACCAGCCAGGCTTCACCTGTGCCCCAGGTACCTTCAGTGGCCCCAGAGTTGTCCTGCATGACACTGACCTGGCCAGCGACAGCAACTCCCCTCTACCCAGGATTGGCTTATGTCCAGGCCACTGGTTTTTTTAAAGCAAAAACAATGACAATTTTCTGTCCCTTGTCATTTCCTAAGAACACTTAGAGGACAAAGTCTGAGCTACAGTAAACAGCCTAGGAGCCAAAGTTCTCTGGCTCCAGCAAGCATGTTAGGCATGAATCATCTGGTGAAAACTCTCTTCCTAAAGAGGGAAAAACCAGGTTAAACAAGGGCCTGCACAGAGTTGTCTTCCTGTGGCAAACAAAAGCCTGGGCCAGCCCAGCCCCTCAGGCCAGGCTTGGGAGAGCTTGTTAACTCAGCCCACATGCGGCTCCCAGATCAGACCTTTGGGGCTGATGTGATGATGGTGATGACGACGATATACTCAGCCCACATGCGGCTCCCAGATCAGACCTTTGGGGCTGATGTGATGATGGTGATGACGACGATATAGTGTTCTTCCAGAAATGCCCAAAATGTCCTTATGCAGGGTCTTCTCTGGGAAGCATATTGTCCTGGCAAAGTGGTGGGGCCAGGAGGCCTGTTAGTCCCTATAGGGCTGGGGGTGAAAGGGAGGCACTTTCAGGGAACGAATGAATGAGCCCCAGAGGGAGAAAAACAGAAATCACAGCCTGAAGAAGAGCCTGGAGGGCATGGGGTCCAGGACACGTAGAGGACACAGAGAGGAGGAAGCTGAGTGTGGGCAGCACCACGAGGTGGGCATCTAGGCCAGCGATGTCGGGATGCAGTGGGTCTTCTGAGTTCGGCAATCACACTCAAGGCTGGCATCAGTGCTGAGCAAATAGTTTGCTAGGCAGGTGGGGTCTGAAGCTGTCATCGTCTGGCCTGATCTTGTCCTACCTGCCCTAATCATTCCACCTAAAATCACAATCCACACCCCTCCGGGGGCACAACCAACCCCTTCGTCTGCTCTGTGCTTCCTTTGCCATGGTTTGTATGACTTTCTGACTTGCTTTATAATTTGTGGATTATGTCAGTTACTTGTTGGTTGCCCCCACATGCAACCCCTCAGCAGCTCCAGGAGGGCGAGGAACTGTGTCTTGATCCCTGACATGCCCCACGCACCTAGAACAGTGCCTGGCACGTAGTAGGTATGCACAGCATTTGTTGAATGCTGAAGGGAACTTGTGGCAGTTATGGAGTTACCTGGCTTTCTTGGACCTGAAGTGGTCCACCTGTGGTCTACACCATCCACTACTCCATTATTTGTTGGATAAATGCTCAGCTGCAGATTTTCCTGCACGGTGCTCCCTTCACCATTGATTGGAACCAGATGGAGTCTCGCCTGTAACATGACTGAGCACTGATTTCAGTAAAGCAAATGAATTACCAAAATGTAGTCACTATAATCCATCTTCTTAGTGACACACTTGGCAAGCTGTTACAAACCAGGACTTGAGAAGTAAATGTGAATGTACAGACCTCCCAGCTCTGCCCACAGGGCCTGACTCTGGCAGAATCGTCATGTGTGTTGAGCTGTTGCAACTGGGTGATGAGCTCTTCTACCCACAGTGACTGTCAGTACATGGGTGGCCCAGCCATAGGAGCTGTCTGGTCTGGTCATTCATCCCAGGACATCAGATTTGGAAAGACCATTAAGATCATCTAAACAAACTCCATCTGCTTGAAACCAGTACCAGCAAATCACAGCTACCTCTCTCCTGTGCCATGCCAAGGCCCTGCTCACAGAACTGCCCACACTCAAACCACACTCCTCAGAGCAGAGCCAGCCTTGGACAGCTGAGAGGCTGAGCAGCCTAGCCCTGGCAGAACAAGAAACTTGCAGAACCAATGCTCAAACTGACATGTGTCTGACTCCAACCTGGTGTTCCTAACCATCAGGCCCACCACCGGCTCTGAATCCCAGAGGAAATTATCAATAGAAATGGAGAGGATTGTTTATTGCTAGGCCCACAACACCTGAACTCACTCATCAATCCCAGCAGCATTAAAAGCAAGAAGGCAGATTTTATTGCTTCCCAATGTGACACAACAGGAGGTGCATAGCATCCATATAAAGTATTCTTATTAAAAAAAATAAAAACTGAGTTTAATCAAGCCTTGGATACAAACACCAGTTTACTGGAAGCACGGAAGATAAAAAACGTCTTCAACAAGAGGGCAGTTAGCTAAATACCCTCTATAGGACAATCACCCATGGCCCAGGTTCTTCAACAAATAAATGCATGAAAAAGGAAGGGACAACTATTACAGATTAAAAGAAACCTAACAGACACATCACCCAGTGGAGACCTCTGTCTGTATTCTGAATCCAGCAAAGCATGTGCAAAAGGACAGTTTTGATGTAAATTTTTACAGGAATACCTACTGGAGTATTAATAACTTGTATTAGGTATGAAAATAATACAATGACTGTGTTTGTAAAAAATCATTTTCTGTTAATGATACATACTGAAGTATTTATGGGCGAAATACGATACCTAGAGTTTGCTTCACAGTACCAAATACTACAGGAGAAAAGAGTACGGGGCAGAAGAAATAAGAATGGGTGAGTGCTGGTAGTTACTGAAGCCAGGCAATGAACAGGTGAGACTTCGTGACACTGCTTGTTCTACTTCTGCATATGTTTAATATTTTCCATAATAAAGTTAAATTTAAGGGAGGTGATGACATCCAGGAATAAAATCTTTAAGCCAAAGAGTGACATCATTCTTGATGTGGAAATGGTCAAGCTCTTCCTTTGAAAAGCCTTTCCATTATAGCAAATAGTTACCACCTTAGAGAAACTCAAGAATTTTCAGTACAGTGAGAGGCTCCCCAAGAATATACCACAGAAACCAAAAAAAAAAAAAAGACTAAGAGATAAAACCATGTAAGATTAAGAAAAGACGTGTGTTTAAAAATATCAGTAAAACATTTAAATGCATGTAATAAACTGGAAAACATAAAGTACACATTGGAAAAATCTTAACTATCATTAAATTTAAAATCTCATAAATATGTAAGAAAAAATAGGTTATTCCCCCCAAATGGACAAAAGATATGAGCAGAAAATTTGGGGGAAAAAAGGAATGAAAGGTATACAGCGAGTCAATATGAATAAGGGAGATAACAGGACAGGTTCACTTGTAATAAAATCAGTGCATATTTAAAAAGCACACCAAGGTCTACCCACTATTGACAAGATTAGCACAGTAAGGAACACCCAGTGGTCCCCCTGTGGGTAACAGTTCTGGGAGTCTGCTGCTGCTCTGCACTGCTGGTGGCATGGGAATGGTTCATAGTTCCCATCTATTTGTAGCAAGACCTGCATTAACGCCTTTTGTCCCAGCAATTCCTCTTGCAGATGTTTATTCGTCAAAAGTAAAAATAAGTAAGAGGCTGTCTCGTCTACAGTGCTAAGTACAGGCAAAGTTTCCTGGGGCACTACATGAAAATCATTAGTGCAAGACTCAGGATTATGAGCAATGGCCTTGAAGTCAGAAGGTTTGAATCCTGGTGCTGACCCTCCTCTTACAGCTTGATTTTCTTCTTATTCTACAGACTAAAATTTGTAGTTAGTCTATGGATACTGAAAAACTGGAATGGATCTAGGAGATAAAGTGTTTATTTTTGCTAATATGTATGTCATTTATTAAAAACCTGCTTATTCACTGGATACCCATTTTGTGCATAAGACTAAAATAATAAAAGTAATGGTTTTCTTCAGTCATATCACCTCTTGAGTCGCAGAATCTTCATCTGAATGGTAAACACACTGGGACTGCTTTAGAAACACACTCACTGGTCAGTACTCTGAGCTCTAGTCTGCAGTGGAAAGTGTTCCATTGAGTGATCCAAGACGTAAAGGTACAGCCAGCTTCCCTGAGATGTATTCATGGAACTTTCTAGAAGATAGATTTTCTCAAACCTTAGGTTGCTACAGGATTGACCTCAAGGTCAACAGCCATGAAGCAAATTTACCCATGAACCGAGGGCTGTACTGCTCATGGCTTACTCCTGAGGAGAGTGAGCCTACATGGGACCGAGTTGTCGGAGTCTCCCATTCTAGAGCAATGGTGCTGTTTTGAGTGCAGTTAAAGGCCAGCTATGATGGACAGAAAAGCAGCCCCAGCCTCCACGAGCACTGCAGCCTGAAGACCTACAGCTCCCAGTCCCTGAGAGGCAGATCCATGGCACAGAACCCATCCGAGGAGATCCGTGCTATGTGTGCAATGCATTAGGGAAGAACTCGATAAACAAACTAAGCCAGTCTGTGAGCCGATTCCAACAGTAGGTTTTGAAGAAATGCTTTGGCTTTATCCCGATTAAAATTTGAATGGAATGCCACAGTATTTCCAGAAACACGAGGCACCGGTTGGTCACTGGGGGAAGAAATACTAATGTTGACTTTCATGATGGGAACAAAGACTTCTGCCACCACCCTGTCCTCCTTTCTTTCTTTTAGAAAATCCGGCATTATACTGAAAGGCAGACCAAAGAAGAAATGGAAGGTGACGGCCGTAGAGCAGACCTTGTCAATAAAATCTAAGATCCACTTCCGAGCCCTGGGACTCAGGATGCGTTCTCAGTTTGGGACAGTATTATGACATATTAACAGATCAATGAATATTTGGGTATAGGAAACATTGATCTAGAAAGCCAGGCTGTGCATTAGAATCACTGGGGAATGACGGTCTTGGTTACATTTGCTTATCTGGGTTACCCTTCCTCAGGTTAATAAATACCCAAAACAATGTTGAAGTTTTTTTAAATTTTCAATTCAAAGGCTTGCTTTTTAAAATATGCTTATTAGTGGTAAATGTGCATAACTGATTTTGTTAATTTGTGTGGATGTGTATCTAAAGAACTAAAAGTTAGCATTAAATTCATAACTACTAAACTAACAGGCGTATATATGACATAGGCTCTTTTTTGGGTTTTTTTTGTTTTTTTTTCCTTTTTGTCTTTTTTCGGGACCGGCAACGGATCACAACCCTCAGTGTCGCGCCCGTACCGGACCGGGACCGGCAACAGGATCGCAACCCTCGGTGCTGCGCCCGCACCTCGCTCAGCCAGTGAGCGGCCGGTCTATATGTGGGATCCGAACCCTCAGCGGGAGCGCCACCGTGCTTCCAAGCGGTGCACTGTAGCAGTGCGCCACCGGGCCGGCCCATAGGCTCTTTTTTGAATACCAGAATATGTCATGTTTAAACCCCTTCTTGTTCACTGAGCACCATTTTATGCAAAAAAGCTAAGAAAATAGCTGTCAACTAATACTGGAATAAGGTAAGGTCAACCTATGCCAATGAATGGAGCGATATCAGGACCTATCTTCTAGAACTAAGGGACGGTTCTGCAAAAGATTCTGGCAGGAAAATATATATAACATATAACGTATGTACACATATAGATTCTTTCCAGAGAAACTTCTCGGAAATGTGGTCCTCGTCACAGGACACAATGCTTGTGTGTTGCCGCCTGATTTGACTACCCATTCTCTGCCATCACACTGGTTCTTTGCAGTCTTGCTCTCATGGTACAGAAAAGCCTTAATTATTACATGTGTGCAAAATAAAATACAAACAGAAAAGTTCAATTATTTTCTTCCAAACTGATGACCATGTTTCTCAATTTCTGTCAAAGTTGTTTTAACAAAAACTTTTCTATCAACATTATCTGCAAAGAATTGAAATGATGATCCCTTCAAGGTTCATTTTCCCAAATCCCTGTTCTGTTTTCTCTTTGAAATTCAAAATTATTAATATGCCATACTGCAAATATATGGTGCCTTTCTCCAGAAAGCTCTAGTGGCCAAGTAGAAATGTTTCCCTTCAGATCCTATTTGAAATGGTATTTTATGATTAAATTAGTTTGAGCAGCAACAGCTCTGTGTGTTTTATATTGCAGAGCTCTGATTTTCTAGCAGATGGCTTCAACATTCTTGTACTGAGGCTAGTTTTAGTTTTCCAACTTCAGTTAAATCTTTAAAATGTTTGCCTTGGAAGGCATTGCTACCAATGGGAAAAGAGCCACATGCAATACCTGACCATTTAGGAAAAATATTCTGTAAAAAGAACTGGGTTTCATTACGGCTGTTTTGTGTAACCAGGCTGCAGTTTTGGTTGCTGCACACATTGCTGCGGCGCTGCAAATACCTGCTTTTCGTTACCCCAGCCGCAGGGCCAGCCCTGAAATCCTAGCCCCACAGCTGTGTACATGCACACTGTGATTCATTACAATAACAGGAACTTGCTGCTGTTACTATGGAGATAAGTCAGGTTTGTGGTCTGGGCAGGCGTTTTGATAACGGTGGCTCCACCTCAAATTTGCTGCCTGGTCTGAAGTCATCTGCAGTACAGTCTGGCCAAAGAAACAAACACACAGATACTCTATTTTCTTAGGAATTAGAAAGAAGAAAGTAGTTACTGTGAGCCAGGAATTTAACTAATACCTTTCCCTGCATTAACTCATTTAATCCTCACAACATGCTTAGGGGTTAAATCCTTCTCTTTGCCTTAGATATTAAGAAGAGATTGTTATCTCCAGTTCAGCAACTTGCCTGTGGCACCCCCACTGGTACGCAGCACAGAATGACCCCAGAGCCCTGGCTCTGAATAGCTGCTGTGATACGCTGCCCCCACCCATGCTGGCTCCAGGGCAAGGGCTGAGTGCCCACTGTTCATTCCTGTAGCTGGTCCTGCAGGGGCAAGGACCGAGCTGGGTCATCCACACTACCTCCCAACCAACCATCTGTCTGCACCTCAAGCTGCATCCATCACTTGCCATAGGATAGACTGGTCTCTCTGCAAAGCCTAAGGGGGCCACCCAACCCAAAGGTTTCTGCCTAATCCTCCCTCCAACTAGCAGCAATGGTGCCCATGAACTCTCTCTCTCCTTTCTTCTATTTTTGCATTTGCTTCCACAACAGAGAATGTTAATGTTTTCTTTTCTGTAGGACATGCTTACACTAAAAAGTTATTTATTGTTTATCTGAAATTTAAATTTAAATGGGCATCTTGTATTTTCATTTGCTCAGCCTGGTCACATTAACTAGTAACTAACCAGTAAAGAATGCCACTGAACTCCTTAAATAACAAGAAAAGGCCACAGAAGCAGAGGGTCCAGATGCTGCTGTCCTTTCCTTCTCCTTGGTGCACATCCCATAGTCCAGATTCCTATCCAGCTCATCACACCAGTTTTTGTGACCTCAAACAGCTCATCCCCTTGCTGTCATCCAGTCTCTGCTCAGATGTCACTTTTTCATGAGGCTTTTCCCAACCTCCCTGCCTTGCCTACCCTATAATCCTATTTGTGGTCTCCAACACTTAACGTCTAGCTGCAGTTGTGCAATTCATGTCTTTGGTTGTTCTCAATCCACCCAATTAGAGCAGGGATCTGGACTGCCTTCGGTACTGGGGCAGCCCCATCTAGTACATAGTTGGGCTTCCCGTTAGCAACTGCATAAATGAATGAATGAATGAATCCTCCAAGGAAGGAAGCTTCAGTGTTCCTCGATACACCAATGAGCTTTCTGACACACACTGCCTAGTGAGACACTGTGCCACTGGTCCCACCCCTTCCAGGAGAGAAGTGTCCCCAGCCATGCCGAGGACCATCTTGGGCAGCACACTAACGATGCACATTGCTCTTCCTTTCAGCTCCAGGGCCAATCGGCACTACTCTTCTGTCACCTGCCACAGTTTTCTCGCACTTCCATGCTCATCTACATTATCTCCCAGGCCAGACTGAGTTCACGCAGAGCAGAGACCACCTCCCAGTCCCCTAGCAGTGTGAAGTGAACATCCAAAGAGCACCAATCCCATGGTGGTGGGTGGACACATGAGTGCTCAATCATCCCAGTGCCCCTGGGGTTTCTGTCTAGGCCGGGCTACCTGGAATGAGGTCAGGGTGGATGTGGCCTCAGCAGACACTGCACGGACACTGGGATGTACTCACAGCCAATCAGGGTGGAACTCTGATCCTTGCGAGGCTTAGATGTCATAAGCCAGATGGGACAGTGGGAACTAGGAGCTAGAGCCGTGGTTGCCACCCCAAGTGACGCAGGCTTTCACTGGCAAAACAGAAACGTCCAGAGTCTGACATTGAGACATAATAATCATCAGAAAAGTAATGTAGTTTTGGTGTTTACCAACCTTTTAAAAACATCTAGAGTGCCTACTTTGTGCTGGTGCTCTCCTGGTCACTAAAAATACAAATGAATAAGATGTGACCTAACCATGGGGGTTTGTGGTTTTCTCCCACTCTCAATTGCGATCTTCTCGATGACAAGGATATGTATTTATCACTATGGATGTATGGAGCCTAAGAGATAGTTGGCCTTAGCAAGAAATATTCTGCTTGCTTTGTGTTCCTCTAAAAGAATAAACAGAATGGAAAGGAGAAAGACTCAAAGAAAGAGAATTTGTCAAATAATGTAAATAAGACACTTTTAACAGTCTGAATTCTCCAGCGGTGGAATGGGCTTTCCTTTTGGAGGATTCATTTCCTTTTTCTGGATGTGGTCAACCATAGACTGAGCTGCCTCATAATGAGAAACCTGTGGAGAAATTCAGACATGTTTGACATAGCTATCAAGTTTATTTCATCCTAGGATTCTCAGTTGCTGATAATTTTGCTGTTTTCTCTCTTGGTGATAACATTGTTGTTTTCAGAAACCCTTTTCAGAGACTATGCATTCATCAGCAATTTCCAGAGAAACATAACCAATGAAATATATGTAGATATATGGAAAGAGATTTATTACGCGAATTGGCTCACGTGTTTATGGAGGCTGAGAAGTCCCAAGATCTGTGGTTTGCAAGCTGGAGGCCCAGGAAAGCTGGAGGTGTTAGTCAGTCCAGATCTGAAGGCCTGAGAGCCACGGAGCCCATGGTGTAAGTCCAAGTTTGAGTCTGAAGGCCTTTTTAGGTGGATGTCCCCAATCAAAGAGAGAGAGAGATTGCGGTCACTAAAAATACAAATGAATAAGATGTGACCTAACCATGGGGGTTTGTGGTTTTCTCCCACTCTCAATTGCGATCTTCTCGATGACAAGGATATGTATTTATCACTATGGATGTATGGAGCCTAAGAGATAGTTGGCCTTAGCAAGAAATATTCTGCTTGCTTTGTGTTCCTCTAAAAGAATAAACAGAATGGAAAGGAGAAAGACTCAAAGAAAGAGAATTTGTCAAATAATGTAAATAAGACACTTTTAACAGTCTGAATTCTCCAGCGGTGGAATGGGCTTTCCTTTTGGAGGATTCATTTCCTTTTTCTGGATGTGGTCAACCATAGACTGAGCTGCCTCATAATGAGAAACCTGTGGAGAAATTCAGACATGTTTGACATAGCTATCAAGTTTATTTCATCCTAGGATTCTCAGTTGCTGATAATTTTGCTGTTTTCTCTCTTGGTGATAACATTGTTATTTTCAGAAACCCTTTTCAGGGACTATGCATTCATTCATCAGCATTTTCCAGAGAAACATAACCAATGAAATATATGTAGATATATGGAAAGAGATTTATTACACGAATTGGCTCACGTGTTTATGGAGGCTGAGAAGTCCCAGGATCTGTGGTTTGCAAGCTGGAGGCCCAGGAAAGCTGGAGGTGTCAGTCAGTCCAGATCTGAAGGCCTGAGAGCCAGGAGCCCATGGTATAAGTCCAAGTTTGAGTCTGAAGGCCTTTTTAGGTGGATGTCCCAGATCAAAGAGAGAGAGAGATTGTGCTTTCTCTGCCTTTGTGTTCTATTCAGGCCCTCAGCTGACTGGATGGCGCCCACCCACACTGGTGAGGACAGAGCCACTTTACTCAGCCTGCTGATTCAGATGCTGAACTTTTCTGGAAACACCCTTACAGAGACACCCAGAAATAATGTTTTACAAGCTATCTAAGCATCCTTAGCCCAGTCAAGTTGAGACATGAAATTAACCATCACAGACTGGTTAAGGAGATACTAGGTGGTCCCCTTAACATTTATCAATTAACTGCAAAAGAGGGCAGGAGTATGGATCCTTGGTCTTTCTGAGTGATCAAAATCTTTATTTGTTGACACTGCCCTGAGCAAGAAAACACCACACAGTCATCTCTTCCCTCTACTGGCTCAACTTCTTGCCCTTCTCAGCTCTCTCCCTGCCATCTGGCATTTACATGGTGGGACTCCATTGCCTCTTAAACCATACCCATGCAGGAGCAGAAGAAGGGGAATGGAACTTGTTCCTGCCACAGCTCTTCTCCCTCGAGGAGACAGGCTCGTCACATGCAGATCTGTGGTTGAATTCTATTCCGGTGAGTACCAGAACATTGGAAGACATGTTCTTTTAGGCACAATAAAACTGAACCTCATCTCCACATCTGGAGCCAAGTAGGAAAATTTCCTAAATTAAGCACAGCAGAATGCAGATTTACTGCTCACTACGTAGAGTGCTCTTAGTCTCTGAGAACCAAACCTGGTATTCCAGAAAAGTCACTCCCACTGGCCCTCGCACACTTATCCACCTGTGGCCTTCAGATGCACAGACGCTGGAAGAAGAAATGCGTTCCTTAATTTTCATGCAATAAAGAGATTTACAGTATAATAAAAAACATAAGGCCACTAGGACTAGTTGAGAAGTGAACCCAAAGCTAAAAGGCCTTTCAGGCCACGTCTAAACAAGCAGGTTGAATACTTGTCCTTACCCTGGCCCTGGAGTCATAGATGACTTCCTTTGTTCTAAGTAAATTAACTTGTGCTTTGGTATCCTGCAGGTTGTTGTTAAAAAGTTCTAGGTAGTAAAAACTATTGACTGTGGGAAAGAGATTAGAGAAATAAAGTAATATATCAATGGTACATAAAGCTGAAGCCATGAGAAATGGATTGTTTTCCCTAGCAAATAGGTCTAATCCAGAAGAGAGGAAACACACAGAGTGCCCGGAACAGAGTGAATGGCCCAATTGTGCGGCAAAGCAGAGAGGAAGGCAGCAAGGCTTGCCCACCAAGCAGGCTTGCATGCTGGGCCAGAGTTCCCTCTGAGTCATTTATTTTAAACACTACTAATAAAATGCTGGAATTCTCATTGCACAAGAAAGAGAATGCCCTTTATAGATAAAGAAATAGTTGAACGATGCAATAGATCCTTATTCAACTGGCCTTGACTGTGGTTTTTTTCTTGGCTTACTTCCTTTGTTTTAACCTGAGCAATCTCACAGATTCCCATCCCCACCATAACCCTCTCTCATGCAATGACCCAATCCCTGACTCCTCTTCAAGAGCCCCATTTCCAGTGCTTTACCAGCTGCCCCCACTTGTCTAATGAACATCTCCGATGGGAGCTACACAGGCACCTCAAATTCCACATGCCCCCAACTCAACTCAGCATCTTTTCCCCTAAGCATGCCCCGCTTCTCTTCCCCACCCCCATCAGATACACACATGACCCCAGTCAGAAATCTCAGCCACAGGCCTTCATGCTGGGCCCTGAATTACTGTGTCTCCAGAGCTGTGATGTACCCATCCACACCAATCACTGCCCAGCAGTGTCCCTGAGCTGTGGCTCCCTTGTGCAGTGTAAGAGGGCAAAAGCCTGCCCTTCCCAGCTTCTCCCCAATTCCAGTGCACATCCTCGTGTGCACAGGTGAGGGTGAGCTGCTCTTACCAGGTTCCTGACCAAGCTTGTCCAGCCAGGAGCCCATCCGGCCCTGCAGTCCTTCCCCAGCCCAAGCTCAGCATGCTCTCATGTGGAAACCCTTGAGAGCAAGCAGCCAGCTTGTTTGAGCAGTGCTGGCCTCTGAGGCACATTCCCTTATTTGTCCCAAATAGCCAGTGTCTGTCCTCCCTGGGTGGCCTTCACCTCTGCATCCTACCACACCCGAGCACCTGATACATGGCTCCAAGAATGTTGTTGCCCTCCTGAGAGCTTCACCTGAGTCTCATGGCCCATTAAATACAACCCAACTATTCGAGTCAGTAAGGCTCTCAGACACCTGACCCACTGGACTTGCTCAGCCTCAGTCACCACACCACCGAGGTTCCAGTCCTCAAGTGAGCCCGGCGTCCGCCTGCTCTGTGCCACGTGTCACAAATGCAACACTACTGTGATTCCCCAGTTAGTTCCTCCCACTGCTGTCTTTCCACGGAACTGGGGGTATGTCATCATTAGTGCTTACTCTGGTCTGCCTGCCTTACAGCTGTCCTGTAAGTGACTGTTCCCCACCTCCCACACAGTCCCCATGATCTAGGTTAAACATTAGCCTGCAGGAGATGCCACAGGGGACACTAGTGTGGAAAAGAGAATTTTGTCATGCGTTTATTTGAGTAGGAATCCTGAAATACCCTATATGATAAATGGGGTTTAAACCCAACAAACTCTTAAATCTACATTCTTTAAACCTAACTGTCTTTTTTTTAAATTTATTTTTATTTTTAATTGTACATGATAATTGTACATATTTATGGGGCACAGTGTGATGTTTCAACACGTGGACGCATTGTGTGATGATCAAACCAGGGTGATTAGCATTTCCGTCACCTCAAACATTTATCAGTTCTTCCT
>NW_007734435.1:0-21124 GCF_000696425.1 Galeopterus variegatus
TAGCTTGAGACATCATGCCCAGTTGTTTTATGTCTTAAATTATGCTATTTGTGTCTCTCTCTGGCCTTACATCATCTGCCTTATATTGTAGTCTTTTATTTATCCATCAACTGCATTAGGTTGGAAACCCTAGGGACAGCCTTATGCATTTTTGTGCATTTACATTGCATAGCACAGTGTCTTACACTCAATAGGTGATCAATATATGTTAGGAAATTGGTTCTACTCAGATTTCACCATCTTATTGGCGGACAGCATCTTTGGATTTTATGCTATTTCTTTAATTACCTTCAAAGATTTTCAGACAGTGATTCAGTTGATATAGTCTTTAAAAAAAGAAACAACTCATAGAATTATAGACTTTTATTGCTGGAAGGAACTTAAAAAAATCACTTTGGCCAACCCTACATATAATAATAGATGAAGAAACAAACCTAGGTAGGTTAAGTGACTTGCCCCGGATCAATAGCCAGTCAGTTAGTGACAGTACTGAGATGAGAATACAGGCCACGGTACTTTTCAAAGAGATTATATATCACTTGTTAAAACTAACTGTTGCTTTCACAGTGATAGCAATAGGATAATTCATCATTAATTCAACAAATACTTATTGACTTTGTTGTGCATAGAGCATGGTATTAAGCATCGGTGGTGAGGTATATACAAAGACAAATTAAAATTTTATAGTGAAAAGGATCTTAAATGGAGAGGTTTTGAAAATAAAGAAATTGTGCTGTATTCATAGATGATCAGAATGACAGGATAGTGGCAGGTGTCAGGAGCGACCTTCATGAAGCATTGATAGGAAAAAGGCTGATGGCGGTAGCTGGAGAACTACTCCCATCCTTTGGTGTTGGGGATGCAACTACTCTGATAGTTCTTATATAAAATCACACATTTCTCAGGGGGAAAAAGCCCAGGAAAATTTGACAGCATGCACTCCACTGTAATGGTTTAATTAGGCCTTTTGCACTCAGTATACTACCTTACGTAAAACAATATGAGCATGTAATACAATTTTAATAGCTTTAATTTTATTAGGTACAAAAAATATAGAGATGCAATCTAAGCACTGCCACTAATAGCAAAGGAATAATTTTGCAATGCAGCATGATTTAGGCGATGGCATCAGATGGCTCTTCTTCTGTTTAGATTGTCAACTGCCTGCATCATGAAGTTCTCTTTAACTTTGGATTCTTTTGAACACATCAACTCCAATTATCTGACAGGTGTACAAGTACTTCAGAATTTCAAATTTCTGTGGTTTTGAACTGCATAGTTGACTAAAGTTATTCAATTTTCAGTGGGAGAACAGGGTAAGAAAGGAGGAGAATTCATTGTAAAGGGCAGTCTCTTATCTCCCCTTAATCTTTCTCTTTAAGGGCACTTCGCTGGATATTATAGAGATGGTACTTCATGGAAATCAAAGTAAAACCCAAAAACCTCAAAGTATGTTTTCCCTTGACAGAAACTTCCTGTGAAGAAATTCCATGATCCATAGATTTAAAATTGAGCCTCCTTTGGGAGCCTTGGGACTAGCCTGAAGTTGATAATTGCTATGCTTTTCATTGTGTTTTTCAGTGTAGATATAAAAATAGTCCTGGAAAGCAAGGGCCTTGTTTGCTTAGTTTCCTTGGCTAGGAGGACAGTTGAGTTTGGCCTGGTCACCACATACATTGTCATCTTGTATTTGGTTATTGAACTCTACGTATGTCATAAAGTTGGACTTAGCAGAGTAACTACCCAGAGTGCAATGGAAGGGTTCAGTTAAGAGTTAAGTGAAACATGCCCAAGTGAAACATGCCCGTTAGTCAAGTTTGTGATCTGGCCTTAGTTGGTGCATTTTTGAAAATTACTTGGCAACTGGGGATATTTCATTAACGTTTAATATGATTAATATTTGGTGAATCACTTTTGAAATACATGACAGATGTTTAGATCCTTAGCAATTTATCATTTGGCAGCAAAGAGTAGTTTTCAGAATTCTTAGCACCGTCATATATGAATACAGCGTCAGAAGAGTGTGTGGATGAGTGTGTGATTGAGATGAACATCTACATAGTCTTCATCTTGTGTCTACCTGACCCAGTAAATATTGTACATTCTTTTCTTATTTATTTTCTTTCTTTCTGCATTACCGGTCCTTCCTATTCATTTTACTAAATATATTTATTTTTGAAATTTGAAAGAATAAAAGGGGATTTTCTCTTGAGAATAGAAATTTTTCTGAATGTCATGTTTCTTTTTAAACTTTTTTTTTTTTTTTTTTTTTCCTTTTTCATGACCGGTAAGGGGATTGTAACCCTTGGTGTGGTGTCGCCCGAACCAAGCTCAACCAGTGAGCGCACCGGCCATTCCTATATAGGATCCGAACCCGCGGCAGGAGCTTTGCTGCGCTCCCAGCGCTGCACTCTCCTGAGTGCGCCACAGGGTCGGCCCTCTGACTGTCATGTTTCTGATTATCATTTCCAGTTCATTGGAGGTGGGATACATTATTATAAAAGAAGATATAGGTGTTGTATTAACTAGAGTTTTGGAAACATAGAAAATTTTTATGAGCTGGTGATATTTTGTTTGATTTGATGTCTTTTAGCAATTTTTTTTTTTTCCTTTTTGTCTTTTTTTCGTGACCGGTAATGGGATCACAACCCTCGGTGTTGCGCCCGCACTGCGCTCAGCCAGTGAGCGGACCGGTCTCTATATGGGATTTGAACTCTTGGCAGGAGCACCGCCGCGCTCCCAAGTGCTGCACTCTACTGAGTGCGCCACTGGGCCGGCCCATTTTAGCAATCTTTTTGCTGTGTTGTGATGCTACTGTTGTAGATGATGTTCCCAGATACCATTATTAACACTGTATACTTTATCCCATAATGACATCATTGTTACTCATTTTAGGACCAGTTTCCAGAATATTCCTACTTCCTACAACAGTCATTTTATAGTTACTGCCCTATAGGGCAAGTATTTATACTTTCATTAAAAGGGTGTGGTATTGCCTGCTGTTAATTTTAGAACATAAAAGAAAAATCATCAACAATAATATTTGTCTGGAAATACACTGAAAATTAAATATCTAGACCAAAAAGTACATTGTATCTCAAGTCATGCTCTATTCATTTTAAAAGATGTATTCAGATATGTCTTTCATTTTTAAAAGATTACAATTGAAGTGAACAATAATTAGGAAAGCAGTTTCCCTGGGCAAATGGGAGGAATTTCAAAATTCATAGTAATGTTGGAAAATAAAGTAAAAAAAAAAAAAAAAAAAAGCAGAACAAAACACACAGGGGAAGAACGTCAGTTAGCCATGATCTGATTCAGTTTGCAAGACAATGAATCGGTTCCAAATGGTTCTTTGTTGCTACATATTTACTGTATGGCTTTAAAAAATACTCATAGAACAGGAAAAATCATGTATTAGGATTAAATCCTATAAAAGATTATTTTTGTCTTTGGTATTACAAAATACTTAAAGAGTAGAACATAATAGGGGCTAGAGATTGCAGACACAACGTGATGTTCTGTCTTAAAAGCTGTGCTCGTATTTTGTAAGTATTAGAATATAACGTTCTCAAAGCAGGGACTATGTCTTAGTCATTTTTGTTTCCCCACTGTAGCAATGTGCAATGAACGTGAGATTAAAGAAAGCCACCCTTCAGTTAGTCATTTTTAGTCAACACCGAGTAAATATTTATTGAGCGAGCATTGTAAGCCAGGCACAGTGCTCGGAGTTGGGGGTACCACCTTGTGTAATACATGGTCCCTGCCCTTCTGGATCTCACTCACAGTGTGGCAGAAGAGACAGATGTGTACATAACTAACCCCAGTACATTATTTGGTGGTATGTACAGAGTGTTCTGCAGGCACACAGGAGAGACAGGTCGGGTTGGAGATGATGAGTTCATGGAATAAATCACATTCAAGCTTGGCTGGCCTGTGATCCATTATTTATAAATCATAATGCTACCCATTCAGCCAAGGTCATGGTGAGCCAGGCACTATGCCAAGTGCTAAGGATATAGAGATGAACATGGCATACTCCCAGCACTCAAGAACCCATTAATTTGTAGAAGACAGACACATATACAGATGATTAAGAATCTAACAGACAGAGCTGTGAATGGGATCTGTGCAGGGACAAGAGAGAGACCGAGGAGGAGAAGCTCACAAGAGCTGGGGAAGGGATGGCCAGCAAAGACCATACAGGAAGTGACCCTCAAGTTGAGGAAGGGGGACTAGGAATTTAGTGGGTTGGGGTCTGGTTTCAGGCAGAAGAACGAGAGCTGGGGAAGGGATGGCCAGCAAAGACCATACAGGAAGTGACCGTCAAGTTGAGGAAGGGGGACTAGGAATTTAGTGGGTTGGGGTCTGGTTTCAGGCAGAAGAACCTGATCTATAAAAATTTAGGGTATAATAGGTGATGGGGTTCAGGACATGCTACCCCCAAAAATCACACCTTGTGATCTGAGCAAACAGCAGACTCAGGAAGGACACTCTCACCTTTCCTCACCATTCCTCCCTGAAGCAGGTCATAATACCTTCATTCCAGAGGTGCCCTCCCTATACCTGGCAGAAAGAAATATCCTTATTCTTGAAGAAAAGGAAACGCCAAGAAGAATCTGAGTAAACAGGCCTTGCCAAACTCCCCCTCGTGCATTAGCATTATTAGATCATACCTCCTTTGTCCAACCACACTTCCCCGACTGTTAACTCTTCACCAAACCTGAGCATAAAGATACACAGGTTTCCCTGTTTCTTCAGGTCTTTATTTCTGAAGGTTAAATAAATGTGTATGCTTTTTTCTTGTCGATCTGTTTTTTGTTCAAGGCGTCTCAGCTATGAACCTAATGATGGGTGGGGAAAGAAGAATTTTCCTCCCCTACAGAGAGAATAGCATTCTTAGGAAGACTAGGGTAGTGTGTGGTGGGAGTGAAGCTGGAAAGGCAGCAGGGCTTGGAACTTCTGATGGGTGACAGAGTGAGTGTGTTTGTTACAACTTGTATTACAACTGCAGGAAATGGAACTCCAACTACAGGGCGTGAACATACAAAAGTTTATACTCTCATATAAAAGAAGCCTGGAGGTTAAGTGTTCCAGGGCTGGAGTAGCATCTTTAAAAAGTCCTCAGAGGTCCAGGCTCAGTGTCTTCTGTTGTGCTGCAGTTTTGACTTTCATCTTCAAGGTCCTGCATGGTTTGAGGTGGCTGCTGCAGCACCAGCCAGTACGTCTGCATTGAGGAAGAAAGCAGGAAGGCAGAAGAGCCAAAGAGGGCACATGCCTCATGCTTTTTAAGTAAATTCCCCTGACATTTCACATGATACTTGTATTTGGCACACATCAGGGGGAAAAGAAAAAAAAAGGAAGAAGGGAGAATGGGTGGTAACTAGCATTCCCTATCACCTGGAGGAGTGTTACCAGATTTCGATTTATAAGGATTTCCCTGGCAGAGGATGGAGGATTTGTTGGAGGGGGCATGAAACCAGCATGAAATGCACAGAAACAGGTACTCCACAGTTTGTTTTTTAGATGTTTCCCATCACTGACATTTTTGAGTAGGCATAAGTAATGGTTCTGGCTTGATTCATTTTGATCATTGGGGTGTAGGTGCACCATATTTCACATGATACTTGCACATATAACTTCCCAGTGGGATTTAATGTAGGCTCTTAGGATGTCTCTGAGTCTTCGGTGCATTTGAGATGAGGAATGGAGTTATTTTATATCTCCTGTGATTTCATTTTTTTGAAGGACCCTCTACTTGGAAAAATCTCATCATCCGCTTTTAAAATATATTTCACCCTTTGAATGGCATTTAAAGTAGCACTTATCATGTCTTCTGCTTGTGACTTTTTTTTTTCACCCCTAACATTTGAGTTTTGGAAAAATAAACTAGAAGGCAGAGTTGAGTTCAGCTGCTGTTTTTTTTTTTTTCTTAAATTTCTCCTCAGGCCGGCCCGGTGGCGCACCGCTACAGTGCGCCGCTTGGGAGTGTGGCTGCGCTCCTGCCGAGGGTTCGGATCCCACATACAGACCGGTTCCCGCTCACTGGCTGAGCGAGGTGCGGGCGCAACACCGAGGGTTGCGATCCCGTTGCCGTCCAGTCCGGTACGGGCGCGACACTGAGGGTTGCGATCCGTTGCCGGACACGAAAAAAGACAAAAAAGACAAAAAAAAAAAAAAATTTCTCCTCTGCTGTATATTTAAAATAATTATTTGTAAAATTTTGTAGCACTTTGGGTTTATATACTTGGTTAATGAGAATGTACTCATGTAGGCATTTTCAGAATCGCTTAATGTTCTTGCAGTCCCTTTCCTTTAAAAGTTTATTGTCTGAATTACAAAATTATTGGTTTTTATCTCCTGTGCACCTGTACTGTTTGTGCTATGTGTGATGATAGTGAGAGAGGTAGACGTATCAATAACCATGACATGGTAAATATTAGTTCCTAAGTTCCTAGCAGGAAGAAATCCATTTGACCCGTGGTAAGAAATAATGTTACTTCATTGTTTTTCAGGAATCCAGTTTTTTAAAGTAGTAATGTTTTTACTTTAAGAGATTCTTGAAGTTACTGGCTGCATGCATGACCAAATGGATTTCCAAGTTTAAGGGGGGTCCCTATCATCAGTGGGTTTGCATAACCTGACATATGAATCTGATTTCAGAATGCACATGAAATCATTTGTTGGAAAATGAAAAACTCCCTTTAAAAAATGGGATAATCGTGACTCGATGCCCGTCTGTGTTTTGTATTCTGTTAAACCCGGTTTAGAGATCTTTTTGACATCTGGGTAGCCTGCTTCCTATGTCCTGTTTAAGCAGAAGGGGGCAGCAGAGAAACCGGTTAGAAAGCCAACATCCCGGCTGTGCAACGTAAATACACTAAAAGATGAAAATTGAAATTAATATCTTTCATTTATTTCTACCTAAAAGTTATTTGAAAAAAATTTTAAATAATATGATTTGGATTCTTATTTGTCAGTGTTAGCCCACCTGCACAGATTTTGCAAAATAAATATAATACTTGTGGGTTTTGTTCTTCTAAGATCTGACAAACAAATGTAGAATAGCTTATTTCTAATGCGATACAGCTTTTGATGAGGCCTGTTTTCCATAGACATCCTGTGTGTTTATAGAAAAGCAGATGCTCCAATGGGTTTTTGTGGTTTATTCTAATATGTTTATCCACTAGAGTTAGAGTTTCTAAGGAAAATCATTTCATTTCGTGTTCAAACAAAGGGATGTTAATGCCTTTTGACTGAATTTTGGTTTCGGAGTCAGTCAGTGGTCTGCTTTTTTGTTTTATTTTTAAAATATTGCCTGTGCACTTTTTCCCCCATTTGTTAAAAGGAGCAAGGTCTAAGCTGACTGATTGATTTCATGCCCTTGACCTTTGAAAATGTGTTACGTAAGTAACTGAGGCAATGCTATTTTTCAGTAAAGGGTGGCTTCAGTCATCATGATGGGCCTGGTTAACTAGTTGTGTTTACTGTGTATGAAAGCTATTCTGTTTCTCATTAATATTCTACCCTCCACCCCCCATGATTAAGGACAGTAAAATTGCATAGCTGGGGGGTTCTTTCTGAAAGCCAATCTGGTATTTTGAAACATTTTGTGTTTAAGATAAAGGACATTAACGGGTAAGTAGCACCTCTTCTCATTGATGTACAAGTAAAAAGACGAATCATCAAGTTATATGGTGTCTTCCTCTGCAAGGGGAACAATGAACGTAAAGCGGCAGTTCTGTTCTAAGTCCTTTGTGTGTGTTGTTTTTTACTGTGGTAAATGTAATCTATTGATTTCTTTGTTATAGTCCTATTTTATAAGGTGAGCTATGAAATAAATGGCCTCATTGTGATTTTCAAAGTGAGAAGTTAAGTGTTAGTTATACTTTGATGGGAAGGATGCATAGTGTGGCCTAACGCTTAGCAGAAAGCGTGTGTGTGTTTCGATCTCAGTGTGCTTGGGGAACAGGATTCCAATTCACTTATACTGAAAGTACTTGGCGACTTGTCTAAGTCCTTTCCTTCTGATTCCAGTCCTTCTTCTCTCCCTGTCTGGTAGGTGTTATCTGGTAAGTGGTAATCGTACAAAAGTAATGGGTCTGATTTCTTTGAGAAGCAGTTACCTTTGCTGTCATCTATGACCCCGTCTATGACATTGTGGGTCAACTGTCCAGGGAAAATTTGCTGCTTCCCAGAGAAACCATACTGCTTTTTTCCCTGCCTGCATATTTGTTCTCTTGAAGTTGTGCCACAGCTCACTGATGCTCTTTCCAGTTTTAAAACATTCAGGGCCGGCCCGGTGGCGCACTGCTACAGTGCGCCGCTTGGAAGCGCGGCGGCGCTCCTGCCCAGGGTTCGGATCCCACATAGAGACCGGTTCCCGCTCACTGGCAGAGCGAGGTGTGGGCGCAGCACTGAGGTTTGCGATCCCATTGCCGGTCCCGGTCCGGTACGGGCGCGACACTGAGGGTTGCGATCCGTTGCCGGACACGAAAAAAGACAAAAAGGAAAAAAAAAATTCTTTTTTTCCCCCTCTGTGTTTTATTTTGGACTTTATCCATTGCTGTATCTTCAAGTTCACTAACCTTTTTTTTTTGGTACCATCTTGCCTGTTATTAGTCCCAGTGCATTTTTCACCTTGTGATTTCGTCTCTAGAAGTTTGATTGGGGTCTTTTTTGTATCTTCCAGGTCTCTACTTAACTTTTTGAACATATGGAAAACACTTATAACTGTTTTAATGTCATTTGTTCATTCTAAAATCTGTGCCAGTTCTGGGTGAGTTTAGATTGATTCTTCTCTTCCTCATGGATAGTATTTTTCTTCTTCTATTTATGCCTAGTAATTTTTGACTGAATGCCAGACATAGTTATTTTATTTTTTTGGTTGCTGGATGTTTTCATATTCCCTGAAATTATTTTTGAGCGCCCTCCCCCCGAACACAGTTAAGTTATTTGGAAACAGTTTTATTTGTGTGTGTGTGTGGGGGGGGGGGGGGGGGGGGTCTTGCTTTTAAGAGTTGTTAGGTGGCACCAGAGCAGTGTTTAGGCCGGGGCAAGTTACTGAGGCAAGACTCTCTGGATCTTCCATCCAGCAACCCATAAATCTTGAAGTTTTCTAGTCTGGCTGGTGGTAATAGGCACTATTTCTGGCCTTGTTTGGTCCATGGCACTATTACCGCTAATCCTTTCATTTGGTTCTATCCCCAGCCTTGGGTAATGGCCTCACATACACGTGCTGATCAGTACTCTGTTGAATACTTACGAGTGACCATCAGCAGATTTTTGGAATTCTCTCCCTGCGCAGTCCTTCCTTCTGTAGTATTCTGACCTGTGAACTCTAGCCTTTTTGGTGTCTGCATACTCTCAGCTCCATTACCTTACTTCAGGGTCTCCACCTGGCATCTCCCTCCCTGCACCACGGTCTGGAGACTCTCTTAGCCAATAAGCTGGGTCACTCCTTTTGTTCACTGTCTCTCAGGGATCCCTGTTCTCATTCAGTATCATAAGAACCATTGGTTTTTGTTTGTTTCAGGTGGGAGGATAAATCCGATTTCTGTTTCTCCATCTTGGCTGGTTGCTGAAATGTCTCTGTATAAATTCTTAAAACTGTCCCCTGTCAGAGCCCATCTTAACTTAATGCTTTTCCCTCTTCTTGATAATGGAGTTCTGTTAGTGCTGTAAGATTAAGTTTCAGGTCCCGCCATGAAAACTGCACAGCGTCCCCAAGAAATACCACCCCCATGCTGCCTGGGGGACTTCTCTCCCTTTTGTGGACTCCTCAGTAGGTTTACAGGGAGGGCTAAGAGGATGGCCACATCTGTGCCTATTGATGGTGATTCAGCACAGAGTGGGCAGTTTGAAAATGAGCAGAATGAGGTGGTCATTTCTAAGCAGATATGAGGGTACTTCAAAAAGTTGGTGGAAAATGTACAATTAAAAGATAGTACAAATCTTTCTTTGAACTTTTTGGAGACCCCTTGTGTGTTTCTTGTGACCCACGCCCTCTTTCTTAAAGACTCAAGCATGAGATTGTAAGTTGCTATACTTTTCAAGTCTCTCTGTGTGCCAGTCATGACCGTACAGACACTGAATACACAGGATGAGTGGGAAGCAGGTGTCCCTGCCCACAGGAAGCTCACTGTCTATGGGAGAACCAAATACACAAATAGAAAATCACGATACAACGTGATAAACTGTGGCTTACCTTATAGCAGCAGAGAAATTCTCTTTAACTTTTTGCACTATGTTTAACAAAAGCAGAACAATATCTTACTGATGCTTTTCTGTACTTTGGATTTCCTGATGAAAACAAAGTACTCCATTTTATGTATCAGCAACCCATCTTGGAGCAAAAACCAAAAACCAAAAAAACAAACCAAAAAAACCCAAACCCCACATTTTAAATGGTCTTACCAAGACTGACTTTATCTCCATGTGACACGTTTTATTAATTTATCTTTTGAAAATTTCTTTAAAAATTTTATTAATTTTTTTTTGTAGCCACCTCACTACAATTTGCTGTTTTGTTTAGATGTTTTTTCAGATTGCTGATGGGTTTTATTGTTTAACAAGTGGAAAGCAATTCTAAACGTTGATTTTTAAAATTTGTATTTCTCTTGGCAGCAATTCTAGTGGAAAGAAATAGGTTGTCTTTTTAAATTAAATTTATTCTCATTTTTATAAAACAGCTTTAAAAAGTTTGGTGTTCATCAGTATTTTTATCTATGCTTCAAGAAGCTGAGTTACTTCTATAAAAATGTATTACCGAATATTGTTATTCTCTAAAATAGCATTAAATGAAATAGTTTCTTTTCCAAATATATTTTTTGAAGTACATTAGTATACCCTGTTTTTTACTTTCTTTGTTTTGTCTTTTGATACCAAAGCAAATATTCTCTAAGACTGGGTTTTCAAAATACACATTATTTATAGAGTAAATTTTTTAGTAGCCTTGTCTTTTGTAGCACATGAAGGAAGAAAACTGGATTCATTTAGCTCTGATCCTTTTTCTGGTAGCAGTCCATGTATATTACCAGTAGGCTTTTCCTAAAGGAAACCTAATTAATGTATAAACCTAATTTAGAAGAATTTAGTAAAGAATTGACTTAGAGGAAAGCAAATAAAGTAATCCATATGCAATAACTATAGAATCAAAATTTCAATGTAGCTATATAAATATTTATAGTATTTATTGGCCACTTTTAAATTCCTTTCAAAATTGACAAATACTGAATTTTTTCACAACAGTGCCTGGAAATCCTAGAGGAAACTGTTCAAATTTTGGCGCTCCAAGAAAATGGAGGTTGGCTCCTCTTTCTGCCTGGTAATTTATCTTATCTTTTGAGGAATTAACTCGTAAGTGTAGATTTGGGGATAGTTATAACACGCAATACAGCCTTAATCTATTGAAAATAATTCAATAATTCTATGAATTAAACACTATCGTAATAAGGTTGCTTTGAGAGGCAGAGTATGCTCTGGTATTTGCTTGCCACCCTTGCTAGTTTGCTGGCTCTTGAGAATTTTGCATAGCGAACTTTGCAATTTCATGTGTGTAGAGAATGTGCAGCCCACTCTATCCAGGGTAAACAACCCCCACTGAAAAAACAGAATCCTTTGCAAAGTTCAGTATAGTGTAATACTAATGATATTCCTCCAAAACAAATTCCTGTGCAGTTTGTGTAAAATAACAGCTGGTTAATCAGCAGCTCTTGAAGGTCTCTTATAGCATATGGTATTAGCCACAGACTGAGCAGGCCTATTGCTGGCTATACTGTTCACTCCACATGGTGAAGCAGTCTGGGAAAAAGCACCATCATCGGTCCACTCCAGGTAGATAGCTGTGATTGTGGTGTTGCATAAATTAGCAGAATGCTGTGGGAGGCAAAGAGGATGTCCACCGTTTTGGTGACTATTGGGCACTGTGAGGTGCCCTTGTCAGAAGAAGCCCAGAAGGATCATACAGTTTAGTCATGAGCTGTGTAAAGACTTTATTACATGAGTGAAAACAGTCCTCCTGATGCAGAAGAGTTTGTGCACAGGAATGACAGACACACACCTCAAGTAAACTTCTTTTTGAGCAAAGACATCCAGAAGAGTATTAAGGCAAAGCAAAAGATTCTTCATGCTCCTCTCTAGTCTTTCATTGTATTAATCCGTTTCTGTTGCTTATAACAAAATAGCTGAAACTGGGTGATTTATAAAGAAAAGGAAATTTATTGCTTACAGTTTCTGAGGGGAGGAATTCCAAAGTCCATGGAACATATCTGGTAGTGGTGACAGTGACCCAGGGGTCTCACACTGCAAGACGATGGGAGCAGAGAGAGGGACAGACTCTTCCTGCTCCCCTTTTAAAGTCCTAAGAACCACACCCCTGACCACCATTTTTAATCGATTCACTACGCATTGTCCTCAGAATCTAATCACCTCTTCAAGGCCCCACCTTGCAATTACCATAATAGGATTTCCCACCCTCTACAGTTACAGTGGGGATTTGAGCTTCAGTGAGGTTGGGGGGAGGGGGTGGGCATCCAATCTACAGCATTCTGCCCCAACCCCCCAAAACTCATGTCCTTTTCACATATAAATAGATTCATTCTGTCCCCAAAATCTTAACTTGTTTCAACTCAAAAGTCCAAAGTTCAAAGTCCCATCTGTGAAATCAAAACAAATTATAGACTTCCAAGATACAATGGTGGGACAAGCATAGAGTACATATTCCCATTCAAAAAGGGAGAAATAGGCCAAAAAAAAAGGGGTAACAGGTCCCAAACTAGCCCAAAACCCAGCAGGGCAGGCATCAAATCTTGAAGGTGTTAATCATGTACCTTGACTCTATATTCGACATCCTCTGCAGGCTGGTGTGGGGGTTGGGTCCCCATGTCCTCGGCCAGCTCTGCTCCTGTGGCTTTCCTGGTCCCAGGCGATGCTTCAGCTCTCACAGGCTGGTGTTGCACACTTGTAGCCCCACAATTCTGGGGTCTCCATGGCAGTCCCGCTCTCACAGCTTCACTAGGCATGCACTGATGGGGTTTCTCTGCTGCAACTCTGACCCCACGTTTCCACTTGGCATTGATCTAGTGAAGACTCTATGCAGTGACTCCGCCCCTGTGACAGATCTCTTCCTGGGCCCCCAGGCTTTCCATACATTGTTTGAAATTGGGGTGGGGGCTCCCAGGCCTTCCCAGCTCTAGCATTCTGCAAGTCTACAGATCTAATTCCACGTGGATGCCGCCAAGGCTTCTGGCTTGTATTTTCCAAAGCTGTGGGTCCAGCCACATCTGGGATCAATTTATCCACAGCTGGAGCAGCCAAAGCAGCTGGGGTGCTGGTGCTGGAAACAGCTTCCCGAGGTGGCCCTGGGCAGCGAGCCCATGGAGGGAGCCTCAGGCCTGTTCCCTATGACCATTCTGTCTCCCGAGGCCTGTAATGGAAGATGCAGCCTTCAACATCTCTGAAATGCTTTCACGATCTTTTCTCCCTTCTCTTAACAATCCCTTTGTTCTGCAGTAATCTCCTTAGCCAATGGTCATGCACTGTTGAATTGTTATCCTGAAAATGCTCTCTGCTTCTCTACCACATGGACAAGCTGCACATTTTCCAATCTTTAGGCTCTGCTTTCCTTTTAATGTCTGGCTTTATGTTATGCCTTTGTCGCCATAACTCAGTGTAGGCTGTTACCAGTAGCCATGCAGCTCCTTAATGCTTTGTTGCTTAGAAATTTCCTCCACCAAATACTTTGGTTCACAACTCTTAAGTTTCAACTTCCACAAAGTCCTAGAGCATGGACAGAATACAGCCAAGTTCCTTGCCAGTTCATAGCAAGGTTAATCTTTGCCCCAGTTTCTAGTAAATTCCTTCTTATTTCTATCTGAGACCTCCTTAGAGTGGTCTTTACAGTCCATATTTCCATAAGCATTCCGGTCACCACCATTTTACCAGTCTCTAAAACATTCCAAACTTTCCCTGGTTTTCTTGTCTTCTAAACTTTCACCAGCTTTTTCATCTAGGCTTTTTTCAGCCACATTGAGCCATGTGAGTAGCCATGGAGATACTTTGTTCCTGAATCAAAATAAGTGGCATTAAAATGAGTAGACCTTAAGTTAGGTTAACACTGGTAGGACTGGTTCCTGCGATGGGATCCCTTGGAGAGCTTCAATGGTGAAAGCACCTGGATTCTCTTAACTAAGAAACACAAGCATGCAAGTTGTCTTCTTTTATGGATGAAATTTCTTAAGGAGCTGTTAAGGAGGCTATGAAAGTCCAGGGCCTATTCCTGTCACATGGATACCATGCTATGCTCAGTATGCGCGGGTCCGAGGCTTTGGACCCAAGGCTTAATTGTCATTTCTAATGTATGTTACATTTGTTTCTCTTTGTTTGAGGTTTTGGTGATTCACCTCATGGACAATGAAAGAGGAAAGAGCCTAATGAAGGGTTTGCTCTTAAATACGTATTTGGGAAATATGTAAAATCTTAACTTATCTTAGTATTCATGGTTTACAACCCTTTCATGGACTTACAGAACTTGAGAATTAGAAAGAACTTAAGGATCATCTTACTGGACTTTTACTTTAGAGATGAAAGACTGACTAGTCTAAAACCACATGTCTAGTTAGAGACTGAGACAAGACAAAGCCTGATTTTTTATTTCAATATCTGTGACCTTTACTCAGTGGCATGTAGCTCAAAGTTTCCATTCACATGTTGCCAAGGTCTGCCACTTCTGAGAGTCTGTCTACCTTGAAATAGGTGTGCATTGCTAAATGAGAAATCACTTGGATGTGTGACTGAAGAGACATTACCTCTTGTGGCTGCAGCTGAAGCGCCAACTGTTTTAACCAGTATCCCACTGCTTGTTTTGATTCCTGTCCTCATTGCAAATAATTCTTGGAGCCCTGGGAGCCTGCAAGAAGGGTGCTTGCTGCTGAGCCCTTGCCCAGGTCTCTGCTGCTTCTTCCGTGCTCCCAGATGGCAAACTGACGTCCTCACATGAAGACTGGGCTGCTAGCAACCTGAGCAGCCCTCTGGTTTGTGCCTGCAGCCCCAGGAGGAATTAATTTTAGTGAAACAAACAAACTTGGAGATGAGGAGATCTGTAATCAGTGGTTTGGTAGTAAGTAAGAACTAAGTCAGAGGCTTCTATTCATTTTTTGGTGAGAGCTGGATGTGTGAGGTTGTTGATGAAACTGAATTTTTAAATGCAGGTTAATGGCTTTCTTGGAAGCCAGCAAGCAATTAAGATTTTCTTGGCCATAAAGAGATGACAGCTGCAGAAGTTTTTGGCTTTTTTTTTTTTTTTAACCTTCAGATTCTTAGGACATGTCATATCTATTTTTTTTCTAATAAAATCTGGCATTAAGCTTAAAACTAAGTTTGTCAGATTCCAGTCTTGCTTTCCCTTGAGCTAGCTTCAAACCTCAAAGGAAGTGCGAACTATGAAGCGACTGCTGTAGGCTGGTACGGTTGAATGGTAAGGAATCCATTTATAAGAAATTTTGTATGCAGGCTGTTTCCAAGCCTATAATAGTGTTTCTTTATCAGCTCCAGCATAATTTTATCTTTGTAATATGGTACAGTCCCAGCCTAATAGGCAGTAATTTCCTTTATTAGACTAGCAGTTAGAATGGATTAGTAATTCTCTTCATGCATCAGATTTTTATCAAGTACATTCTTTATGTCATGCACTGTGCTAGGTTCTGGGAGATGATTAAGAAATGATCCCTGAACTCAACGAGCTCACAGTCTAGGAAGAAAAACCACAATAAAATTACACCGATATATTGAATGCAGTTTTACGGCATATGCGGAGTGTTTTAAAGGCACAGAGCAGGGATGTTTGCCTGCCTGGAGTCAAAGAACACTACACAGAAGACAGTGCATTGGATGAAAGAGACAGAACTGGCTGGGCAAAGACGAGGGGAAAGGGCCTTCCAAGAAAGTAGTGGAGGCCTGAGAGAGGAGGGCGGTCTGTTCATAAAGTACTGAGCTCAGTGCGGTGGTTTTTGTCTTCGGCTGCTTGCTTGCGGGGAACAAAGCTAGTACTGTATTTGCTTTGCTAGCTGGACTGAGCTGCACTAAGCAGTTTGGACTTCATCCTGCACTCAACAGGAACTACTGGAGGTTTTTAAAAAGGGAATAAAATCAGATTGATGTTTGAGAAAAATATTTTAGTGACTAAGAGATGAATAGAATGAGTGGTGTGGACGCTGGAAATGAGGATGCTGATTGGGAAGCATTTGTAATAGAAGGTACAGGGTAAGTGGTAGGAAGTGGACAGTGGCCGTGATGTCAGAAGCAATTTGTATGATGCTTAAGAGGTAGATCTGGGATTCAGTAAAGGATTTTTAGAAGAGGGTGAGCTTGAGAGACCAGGTGGACGTTGATAGCATTAATTATGAGAGGGCATAATCTCTTCGATGGCATTGTAAGTAGGGTGATTTTCTGGGGTGCCTGCATTCATGGCATAGCTTGTGCCCGTCTTTGGCGTATTTCTTATGCCTTTGTATTGTCATCGTCAGGTACTTCCTGGACTGTAATCTCCTCGAGGTCAGGGGCAAGTTTTCCTGGTTCTTGTGGTTTTGTTACTGTTGTCCCACAGCACCTGGCACAGTGTTTGGTATGTGGTAGGTGCGTGGTAAATGTTTGGATGTTTGGATGAATATGCCAGCCATCTGCATAAGGAATTCCTCTATTGAATTCTTTCTTTCTCCAAAGAAGACTTCTGTTTCTTGTCAGAAACAAGACTAGCTCTGAGAACCAGTTATAATTTTCATTGCATTGTAAGGTTTCTTTGGATTTTCCAGAAACTACCCAGGCTTTGATTTGGCTGTTGCCTTGGTGACAACTCACTGAAGTTCTTATTGTTTAGAGATTACATCATGAAGTGGATATTACCTTTTTTTTTTTTTTTTTTTTTTTCAAGTTTGGCTATTTGAACCTATGGCTCTGTGATATAAATAGTAATTCCTTTCTAGATTTACTTGGAAGTTGTTTTTTTTTTCTTTTAAAAATACTCCTGTATTTCGGGTCTTGAGTTAAATACACTTATAATTGCCATAGGGAGTTCCCATGGCATCAGCATAGCTGAAGGTCTGGTGGGCTTTTGTAAATGGCATTTGGAAGAATGATTAGTTTGCCAAAGCATTAGCAATCTTTTGTATTGTTTCCATCTGCTTTTTATCTAAAGAGACAAGTATAGGGATTTTATTTATTTGATGGACTTTGTTTGAATTAGCTAATTTGATATGAACATTAACTTCAAGGATGTACTCTATCTGTTTCTTGCTTGGGCGGGGGAGGGAGCAGTCACTTCTGTAGCCATCAGCCACCTGATATTCTGATCTTTTCTATAATTCAACTATAAAAATCTCTTTGTGAATTTGCCTCATTTTAGAATGAGGCCACATATGTAAAGAGCGGTCTGCAGTGGGATATGTTGGCTCCACTTTTTGTGTGTTTTCTAAAGAAGAGAACAATAGATATATTTACATTTCAGAAGTTTTTTCATTGAGAGCCTGTTATGCACCCAACTCTGGAATTACTTTCTCTCATTTCACATTCACCCCAGCCCTGCTTGAGCATTTAGAACAATGTTTCAGTGAGCTTAAGGAATCTGGCATTTAGCAGTTTGTACCGGAAGTTGTTTCTAACCCAAGTCTTTGACATAAGGCGGAGGCTTTCTGACCCCTCCACTGGCCCCACCACTCCACATGAGCCAGAGGGCTTCCAGATGCTTAGAAAATGGATGAAAATGGAAGGAAAAAGGCTTGACCTCAGTTGGAAGCGGGGACAGTTGTGCTGTGAAAACCAACCAAAAAGAGGACATTTCAATTCTTCCTTGGTAGCGATGGAAATCATAAATGAATTATGGCACCTCAGTATCTTAGGACTTCTCATTTTGGAAAGTTAATGGTCTCTTCTCTTCTCTCCGTCAGCATGACGTGTGTAACCACTGGTTAGCTGACTCACTTGGTACCGGTGGCAGACACAGAAGCAATCAGTTTGACTCGCTTGTGATAATTTTGCACTCTGTGAAATGGATGAGTTCAGACATCTGTTTGGGGCACGTCTGTATTAAACCAAGGCATAAGCGATTTCACCTTCAGTAAATTTAATTCCTGGCTTCAGCTTTAGACCGTAGTAATCTTAAATAAAATATATTGTTGCATGATAATAACCTCAGACTTTATCTGCTGTTGCTATGGTCTTTTGATGAGGATTCCCCTATTGCAAATGATGTCGACAATATAATGAACGGCAAGAAGGATCACGCGTATTTTTGAGTGCTTAAATCCATCTGAAGTTTATTAATTTTCCAGATATAGGTTAACATGGATCCATGAATAGGCACAAGGCTGAGAGAGTAGGATTAGGAAGGTTTCCAGGGGCTCTGAACTCATGTTAAGCAAAACGGGTATGCTAGGCAGCTAAGTCAACTGAATAGAGAAAAGACTTTGAAAGTGCTTTATCTCACTGCATAATGTTTGTAAATTTTATTCAGTTAATTTACAGCTGCAGGGCTCATGAGGCTGAAATTAAAGTTTTGTGCACTTTTGATAAGAGGGCAGCCAAACAAGTTTGATTAGCAGTGGATGTTTTAGAAATAAGTTGGCAGTAATGCAAGAATAGGAGGATTGAATTTTGGGAGGTATGTTGGCATCACGGTGCCCACTTGATTAAATGTGGACAGCGCATAGTTTTTACTTGTCATTTCAGGCATTTCTTATCTCTCCTATGTCTCCTCCAAGCTAAATTCTAACATTGAAATAAGCATCTTTTCTAGTTAAGTCTCACAAGCCCAGTGTTCTTAGAAGCCTGTTTTCTTAGTGGAAATCCTTTGTCTGTGCTGTTCTTTTCTTTCAACACGCTTAAAACATGCTCTTTAATCTGTTTTTTTCTTTTTTTTTTAAGTTAGCATTTCAATAAGGTGTTTCTCCCTCTGCAGGTTGAGCAAATGGATGTCCCTTTACTTGGAGTTCAGGTCTTTCAGTCATGGCTGAAGGGTCACAGATAAGGGGCACAACACAGGTTTTCATGTAATATTAAATAGATTGGAGTTTTCAAAATAACATTTATCATTATTAATTTTTAGTTTCTTTTGGTGAAAGGAAACATTATGCTAATCCTCCTTGGTACAATTTCATACTACTAAACAGGATTTAGGGGTAACAAAGATTCTTTGCTTGACCAAACCTTAGTCAGGCTCCTGAACCCTGTCCCCAACAAGGATCATCTTTGAACTTTCTTGTAGAATCCCATTTTAGCAAGAACCCTGATAAGTCATTTTAGCCAGAACCCTGATCCTTTGTGTCTGATCACTGTCAATGTTGAATGGGGTTCCTCATCCTCCAGCATCCCCCAGGTGATGTCTGATCACCCTGTCCTGTTTTCAGCAAGCATCCTGTTAGGTTGGTTTAGCTAGAATCCCCATCACCCCTGATGTTTTCTCTTAGTAATTTTCCATTCACCGACCCTCCACCCTGCTCCTTGGCTATAAATTCCCACTTGCCTATGCTGTATTCAGAACTGAGCCTAGTTCTCTACTGAGGTCTGTCTTTCCTCTATTGCAATAGTCCTGAATAAAATCTATTTTTACCACTTCAGCTACTGTCCAGCTATGAGTTTCCTTTGAGAGCCTGTTTAAAAAATCATATTGCAGGGCCGGCCCGGTGGCGCACTGGAAAGTGCGCCACTTGGTAGTGCGGCGGTGCTCCCGCCGAGGGTTCGAACCCCATGTGGAGTTCGGTTCCCGCTCACTGGCTGAGCGCGGTGCGGGTGCAATGCCGAGGGTTGTGATCCCATTACCGGTCAGTAAAAAAAGACAAAAAGGAAAAAAAAAATCATATTGCAGAGGCTGTCATGGAGAGAGAAGAGGGTACAAAGGTTGGGGAAAGACACACAGGTGGTTTTACCTGAATTTGTAATGTTTTATGTCATGGAGAGAGAAAGTTTCAAGCAAATATGGAAGGTAAATATGAAGACATTGGTTCTGGTACACAGGAGTTTCTAAACTGTTCTCTTTGCTAGTGCTTTTTAAACTGTCTCAGATGAAAGACCTTTTTCATTTGCTTGTTTGTTTTGCACCATGACTAGCCCGCAGCTCTTGTGCAACTTACCACAGGAGTTCGGCAAGATGCAAACCAGCCACTGCCTCCTTCATTGGTACAAGCACATTCATCATGCATTTGGAAGTCTCAGCCATGTCGAATTGCTGTAAACGTTTCTAAATGCTTATTCTTAATTTGGGTTCTTATCTCATAGTGGACCCATAATAGCACACTCTGAGTAACCCTGCTCTAGTCTTTGTATGCCAGAAATGTTTCATAATAAAAGTGTTTAAATCACTTTGGACTTATGTATGTTTTCAAAGTATTTCATTTGTAACTCATTTACCTATTCGGCATATTTGCCCCAAAAGTGGTTAATTCTTTTAGTCTATGAGTTTGCCATGATCTTGGCGCTGTGCTAGATGCTCTTGAAAATTCAGTGATGTGCAAGACTTGTTCCTGCCTTTGAGGGTTTGTTATGTAATGAAGACAGCTTAATTCAACAAACATTTTTTTGAGCACTTGTTTTGCCTGAGGCTTTATCTTAAGCAGTAAATATTCAAAGGTGTGTTATTCATAGACTATCCTTTCAAGGAGTTTCATTTATAGTGGAGAAAGATGCAATATTTTGTGTGTCATGCCAGGTATATAATAAACTAAATGTCGTAACCCTAAAAATAGTCATGATTTGTAATTGGGCAGATTGAAAGCTTTTGTAGAGGAGAAGCTCATCTGAACTGGGTCTTCGTGAGGGATGAGTAGGGATTTTTCAAAGTTGACAAAGGGGTAAAGAAAAAGAACAACATGAGCAAAATTGGAGAGATGTGGCACACCATAGCTTGATGAGACGTGATCGGCAGATTGGTGTGATTCTAGAATGCACCAAGGGAGGTGAAGTTAGAAAGGTAAGATGGTACAAAACAGTAGAGGGTCTTGACTTTCAGACTAAGCAGTGTGAACTTTTTCCTATTCATGTGAGAAGATTTTTTTTTTTTTTTTTTTTTTTTTGTCTTTTGTCCGTGTCCGGCAATGGATCGCAACCCTCAGTGTTGCCCCCGTACCGGACCGTGGAC
>NW_007734435.1:21134-40767 GCF_000696425.1 Galeopterus variegatus
CCCCGCCGCTCCGCCGGTGGGCGGGAACCAGTCTGTATGTGGGATCCGAACCCTCAGGCAGGAGCGCCGCCGCGCTTCCCAAGTGGCGCACTATCTTTTGCGCCACCGGGCCGGCCCTCATGTGAGAAGATTTTAAGGCATGATCAGATTCAGGTTAGGGCTCAGGCAGTGTAAAGAGGTGAGATTGGTAAAGGGCTACAAAAAATGATTACATTGTGTAATAATAAATAAATTAATAAATAAATGAAATTACCCCCCCACCAAAAAAAAGGAAATCTCATGAGTGACAGTGGATTTTTCCAGAGACCATACAACATGTGATATGACAACATGTGGAATGTAGACACAGATAGGAGAATCCAGCCATCTTCTATTAAATGTGACATTAAAGATGTGCAAAAATGCAAATCAATGCAAGTCTTCACACTAATTCTTTGTTTTGGGAAACAGAGTTATTTTTCCAAAAAATTTATATTGATATGTAATGAGTTTATTGCTGTTATTTCAAAAGTCACTAATAAATGTTTCTTTTTTTTTTTTTTTAAAAAAAAAAAAAAGTGGATTATTAAGGAGAGAGACTAGAGGAGGAGAAATTAGTTAGGAGATTGTTAAAATAGTCTCGGTGAGAGATGATGAAGACCTGGACTATAACAGTGGCTCTGGGGATTTGGAGGGAATAAATCTGAGGCCCATTTCTGAGGAGAAGGTGAAGGAGTGGGGTTTAGGAAGAGGGAGAGGCCAGACGAGGATAAGGAGCTTTTTTTACATGGACAAATTGAATCACAGAAAGGGACATGTTTTCCTGTGGATGAAGATGTAGGTATTTTTGCAGCTAAGAGGAGAGATGATAGAAGTATCACTTTCAAAGGCCTTGACATTCTCTAAATAATTGACATTATTTCAGGAATGTGAGAAGCAGCATGAAAAATTGAAATTGAGGACAATGGTAAAAATATAAATTTGCCTTGGTGAATGTAATGGGGCTTTCTCTATTATAACAGCAGGACTCTTTGACTTATAGTTTTCTGATCTAGACCTTTGGCTCTCACCTTTGGACTCCATATATTCATTCATTCATTCTTTGATATTTCTTGAAGGCTTACCATATGAGATGCATGGGATTATGAGCTGGGGACATAAATGTAAGACATAAATTCTGCCCTCAAGGAAGAATTAGAGGAGAATACTCTTACAGGATGAGTACATGCTAGTAGGTAAAAAGAAGTAAGAGCTTCCAAGAAGAGAGAAAGAGGCAGGGACCAGATTCTCAAAGGTTGGGTATTACACTTGAGAATTTGTGGTTGAGAAAGAAAGAAGAGCCATCGAAGGGTTTAAGTGTTTCCCTCTGTAACAGATATGAAGAAAAGAATTACGTGAATACTCAAGCACTGTGCATGCATTGAGGCCTGGACGGACTGCACTTCAGTATTTTCTCCATTAGGAAGAGCAAAACTGAATGTGGCAGCCCCTTCCAAAGTTAGCCTCTCCCTTTTATTGTAAAGACAAGGAAGTTTCACAAGAGAATTGAGTTGATTTAACCATTACAAAGACACAAGGATATCGGCAGAATTATGGCTAACAAATGGAAAACTAGTAACATCACCGAAATAGACAAGGTGACATTCCATAATGCAATTTGCAAGAGGTTAAGTTGATCCACCAACAAAAGCTTGATCTTAGCAAACATTCTCTCTTCTTACAGCAATTTCCCAGTATCTTTACATATAAATCAGGAACTTGTCTGTCCTTGAGCCAGTAACCTTGCTGTGCTACAATTCTTTATCTTACAACAGAGACTTTTAGCCTGGGGAAAATTTCTTGTCTTTTGTAAAGTTAAGTTAGGCTAAACCTGAAACTACAAGAAACTAGGCCCTGTGAAATATATTTGCTTTATAAATGTAAGTATACTCCACAGTGAAGGAGTTAACTGACCAAATTTAGGTTTAGTTGGATTGTGCTGGTCACTATATGGAGAATGGGGTTTGAGAGGCTACCCTGATTAAGGGTAGAATCAGCGAGACCAGTTGGGAGACAGGGCAGTGGTTCAGGTGAGAAATGATTGGAGTCTGAACTAGATAAGCAATACTGGGGGTAGACTAAGGAGTTAATAAACAGAAGGTAAAATTAGTAGGACGTGGAGATCAGTTCAGGTCAGGAAGTGAGAGAGAGGCAAGGAGTGTGAGAGGTGACACATGTTCAAGCTTGGGTGACTTAAAGGGTGGAAGTCACTGCTAAGAGCCTTTGTCAACCACGTTGGGGAGAAGAATTATGAGTTCAGCTTTAGACACCATATGCGTTGTCTGGAGATGTCTAATAGGCTGTGCAGTGTTCATGTGCAAAGGTGTGTGGAGAAGTTAAGACCAGGCAGGACTTTGGGAGTCACCAACATGTACGAATAGACAGTTAAATTAGATAAGTGAGGTGTTTGCATGGGCTGAGCTAAGAGAATTTCAAACTACTACATCCAGTTTCATTCCTTAGTTGAAATTTACCAACCGCCATAAAAAGTAAGAGGTAGAGGTGCTTTCAGGGCATTGAGTTCAAAAGACAAAAGAAGGCAATTTATGTGTAACTGGCTGATGTTTATCTTATGCAGTCAGAGTGCAAAGATACTAAAGAAAAAGGAGGAAACTTTTCCCCCCTGAACTGTTGAGTTGAAGAAATAAAAAAAAAAAAAGCAAACATGAAATAACTTGAGAATAGGAACTAAGCCATGTATTAATGTAATTTACATGCCATAAAATACCATTTTAAATGTACAATTAAATGATTTTTATAAAATTTACAGAAGCCATATTTTTTTTAATGTATAAAAAGATATAAACTAAGCTTTTTAAGTACTGTCATGAGTGAGAGTAAGGTGAAAATACTGCAGGTAACATTCAATTAGGGAAATACTTTGTTAGTTGCAGGATGTGGATGGGGATTGGCAGAGATTTAAGAAGCACCCACTTTGTGCCAGACACTGTGCTGGAAGAGGTGCAGGTAAATGGGCAGAGTTGGGGAGCATTTTAAACAGATTTAAAGGATAATACCCAATCTTCACTAATCCATTGATAGAAATGGGATACTGTTTTTGTTTGTTTTGTTTCTGTTTGCTGACTTGAGACCTAAACTGGAAGATAAAGGGTCATACTAGCATTGCAGTTATTTCTGTTTCAAAGTCAAATATGGTATTTGGCTGCCTCTGATTGAAAGTATAATTCTAAGCAGAACCAACTGTTACCGAGCAAGGGCTCACTGCCTGATGTGCACAGAAGCCAATACTGTGGCACCGGTTTGTAAGAAAAGAAAAGGCTTTATTGCAAGGTTGACCAGCAAGGAGACAGGAGGCAAGGCTCAAATCTGTCTCTCTGATCCAGGGGCTGGGCAGGTTTTAAGGGGTTGATAAGGGGTGACGAATTGGGAAAAAGTTTTGATTGGCTAGCTATGAGTCAGTCCATATGACTGGGCAAAAGTGGATTGGCCAACTCTGAGTCAGTCCATATGACAAGGCAAAAGTGGATTGGTTAGCTCTGGATCAGTCCATATATGGCAGTGAAGCTGCTGGATGCTGGATCTTTCTTGTTGAAGGACCTCTTGCTTCATGAAGGGCTCCAGTGGTTCAATTTCCAGATATTTCGTTCCACAGACAGGAGATTTTTGGTCCCTGTGGTGTTCGAGGTCATCTGGAGGGCAAGGTCCTTCGTTCTGTGCATGCTCAGCTTACATGCTGCAAGACCGTTTGTAAAACACTTGAGATAGGGAGATAGAACCCATTTCAGCTAGTTTTTAGGTGGTTTCACAGCCCTAGTACCTCAGGAAATTGTTGGCAAAACTTCACGCAGTACATACAAGTTTCTTAATCCGTAAAAAACATCAAAATATTACTAGTGATATATTCATTGAAATAAGCTTTAACAATTCACCTAGTTTCTGGAAGGGACTGAAACTTTATAGTTCCTTTGCTTCACCATAGTGACCTATAGCATAAGCTAAATGATGGTTTTTGTTGACCTTGTTTTATTTTGTTTATTTATCCTCAAAACTTGTTTTCTGTTATGATAATATCCATAAGACTGCATGAAAGAAAAATTGCATAGATAATAGAATATTCTTGGAAGCATCTGTGTAATTTGTAAGTGAAGGAGGTATTGGGGTTTATTGTAGATCTTCTTTTGGGGATTCAGATTCACTTTTTTAGAGGGTCGCTGTCCCAGGATACTCACAAATGCAAGAAATAAAAGTCCAAAGAAAAAGGATGTGCCAGAGCCAACCTGTTCACAGCTTAGTGGGTAGTTGTCCTCTTGTCTTGGGAGGGTGGGGACAACCTTGAATTTGAACCAGCTCCCTGGTCTTTCAAGCCAGGCCTGTGTAGGCCTGAGGGGCAGCAAGCAGTCTGGGAAGTGGGGACGCAAAAGCTGCAGGCAGATCTGTGGAAACAGTGAGTGCAGGTATGGGGTTGACATAGGAGGCGCATGCTGGTGTGGCACATGCCCAGCAGAGAAGTCACAGACCTTTGAGTGACTTCTGAGTGGGAGCATCTAACTCATCACACTGTCTGGGAGTGTCATGTGCTTTCTCATCTCTTCAGTATCTATCTGGCTTTTCCACATAGATAAACTCTCTCTTAATCAACATTTCTGCACTGTCTGTTGAGTACTTGTGAAAAAGGTTAAGCAAATCTAAATATCAACCCCAGTAAAACAATTAGGAAGGGCAAATGTGTTAGGTAAATGTAACCTAATGCACCCCAAAGATGAATAGAATTTATTATTATTTTTAATTACCCACTCCAGTTTTTCTTTTCTATCGTCCTGGGGAATTGAGAGCTGCTTGTTTGTGCTAGGCTGTCCATAAATACTTACGAGGCATGGTCCTGTTAACGGTTATTTAATGATTTAATCAGAAAGGGCTGGAAAGGGCTGGCTTTGGATTTCTGATGAGATAATGAGAATTGGCATTTAACAAGTTAATTGGAATTGGAAAGAGCTATTAAAAGGCCATGAGAAGGTCTTTCGTGAAACCCTTGAATATGCTTCAGTCTGAAGATCTTATTAAATTATGCTAAGGGTGTTTTTTCCTTTCACTTTAAATCACCCATTAGAATCATCTAATCAGCTTCCTGAATATTGCTGCAGATGAAATTATTATTAACGTCATAATGCTGCAATTTTTATTTTTTCTCTCCTATTGTTAATGAATCAGTATGTAATAGATAGTAGTTTTTCTTAGCCGCATTGGGACCAAACCAGAGTCAGTTTTAAATTTTCTTTACATTTTTTGGGGTTTAAAACTTTATTATTCTGGATATTGGTGATGGCTTTTAATATGCAGTTTCAGTAGTTGTGCCATTGCCTGTTGAAGGCATTGTCCTATTTCTTTTGAACAGAAAGTTCTGCTGTATTCACATGTGTCATGACCAGATGGGGGTCACAAGGAACCAAAGCCAAACACGTTTATGTCTTTCCACCATGTCAGACTTTTGTTAATGCAAGGATCATGAATATCAGCCACAGGCTACTACAGAGATCCCACAGGGAGCAGTTCCCTAGGGACTAACCAGTTCACTCAGTGGTCAGAGCTGCAAGCACACAGGCTCAAGCTGTACACCACTGCATTCGCTTATTGTTTAAAATACTAATAAGAACGCAATTAAGTGAGGGTGTATAGAGGGAGAAAGAAAGCAAGAGTCTGGGTCAACAAACCGACCGATGCACAGAAAGGTCAATTGGTCTGGTGAGATGTTCATTCTCGCCAGGAAGGTCACCGTCTTGAAAGGAAGTCTCAGTTTGAGGGTCATTTGGGCAGAGCCTTCGGTGGAGATGCCAGTGTGAGCCGGTCGAGAACAAGAGTAGCTCTCGGCCAGACAATCTACAGTCCAATGAGCAAGGGCTTGGGTTCTTACACCCTCTTTACACTTCCTATCCGCACCACCTCTCTGGTTTATCTGTGCCATGGGTCTTTTAACTGATGTCTTAGAGTGCCTGCTTATCAGCTTGGTTCAAAACACGTTGTTTAGGGCTGGCCCGGTGGCGCACTGCTACAGTGCTCCGCTTGGGAGTGTGGTGGCGCTCCCGCCGAGGGTTCGGATCCCACATACAGACCGGTTCCCGTTCACTGGCTGAGCGAGGTGCGGGCACAACACCGAGGGTTGCGATCCCGTGGCCGGTCCCGGTCCGGTACGGGCGCGACACTGAGGGTTGCGATCCGTTGCCAGACACGGAAAAAGACAAAAAGGAAAAAAAAAAAACAAAAAAACAAGTTGTTTACTACTAGTTTCAGTTTCCTTAGCATGACTGACTCCATTTTGTTTCTTAGCTTAAGTGCTTCCATTTTATATGCTCCGTACAACATGTCACATGGAAGTCGGTTTGTTGCCACAGACCAGCAGTTGGAGAGGTGAATTGTTCCAGCTTCACCGTCCTATTAACTTAGAGAACCATGTATTTCACAGCCAACCATGGGACAGAACAATTGTTTGTTTCAAAATAAACATCAAATTGAATATTATTCTGAGGAAATAACCTGTTTATTAGGTCTGAAGAGAACTGTTTGGCCTTTTGGTGTCAACTCACCAAATACTGTAGATTAAATCTATTAGTTGAAAATCATCGCAGGTCTCTAGAATTAGTTAAAGGTTGAGACTGCCTAGAAGAGATTGGCGGAATAAAGTGTGGGGGAAAAGAAAATTAAGAAACTTTTTGTTCACTTACTGACCAGAAATTCTACTTTTCTTTGCTCAGAGACATCCTGAAAATAGTTTGGCAAATGGCATTTTAGCTCTTCTTTCTAATATTTTAACATGTGTTTATGTGTAAGGCTCAAAGGATTAAAAATGTGTGTGTGTTTGTGTGCGTGCGTGTGTGTAGCACACATATAGCTAGACATATCTGTCTTTATATAATGTTTTTGAAAATTTGAGTATAATAACATTTTTATAATTTAAATACCACTTTAATAGGATGTGGGAAGCTAAGGAAATACGTCATATTCTAACTGTTGAACAGAATTTTGTTTTTTAATGTAAAATTCAGAACAATGTAGATAAAATAAATCATTCAATATAAAAACATTTTCTAATATTTTGTTGTCTAGTCATATATTTATTTTGTTAATGAAATAAAGCATTCAAAAAGAGATTTTTCTATTGTTTTCTAATTCAAAAAGATTTATTTTAAAAAAGAAAATAACAACTCCTAATTCATTGGCTTTAAATATTTAAATGTTTGAATAGTGTGCTTTTCTAAATGCATAAAATATAAAATAATTTCTCCTAAAATCCATGATTAGTGCTTTTTGACCATCATGAACTCTCTTAACACAGTAGGTTCTTGAACATGCAGGATACCTGGAAACTCAAGTTATTCCCACAGGGCTTTTTGAGTCAGAGCTTCCATAGGTTGACAGTGACGGAATATGTGATATATACCTGTAAGAAGCACATGGCTGTGAAGGTCAGTAATGTCAGAACTAATCCCATCATCTTCCTGTTCTTGTTTTGTGCCTCTGTATTGAACTATAGTGTCTGTTTGGGTACATGTGTGCATTGAGTTTTCCCCAATTGATTATTAAATTTTTTAGGGCATGTATCCGTATCTTGTTTATCTTTTTGATAAAAAGGAAATAGAAAAATAAGTCTAATGGTAATTTATGAATAAGTAGACACAAGAAGGAAAAACAGGGTTGCAACAACAAATAAACACAACAAACCTTAAAGGATGGTAGGAAAGCAAGTGGGTACATTTAATGCCAACAGGTGTCTATGAAATGTGATGGAAACTAAACTTCTGACACCACATAATTTCAGTCACACAGGGATGCTTGAAGAAAACCAGCTAGATGCAGGATTGTCACTAAGGAAGGTCAATGCAGGTGCTAAACCAGGTGATCTAGGTCTAGGGCACCAAATATTTCTCCACATCATATTGATATGATAGGTCAGGAGGCGAATGGTCCAGTCTGATGTGGGCATGAAGCAGGAGATACTGTGTGTCTGGCCAGGGAGTAGTACAGTCCTCCCAGTGGGAAGTGCTGGTTGGGAACTGGGGTAAGATGGAATTAAAGTTGAGAACAAAGGAATGAAGGATTTGGGACATGTCTGTTTGAGAACTGTAAATACTACAGAGCTGCTGCTTTTCCAGCTAACTGGTCAGGCTACTATCGTTTGCATATGCATGTCGGCAGCAGCTACTACAACCTTTATTACGTGGAAAGAACCTTGGCTTGGGAAAAGTGGGGAGGCGTTCTCTGCTGGGACCCCGCAGGAGTTGGCTTGGAACTTTCCAGGCAGCCTTCTGCTGGCCCTGCTCTTCCTGCCTTTGCTGACACACTCAGAGCAAGGTGCAGAACGAGGTTCATAGCCCCATCCCTACTTCTGCTCAGTGCTTGGCACAAATTAAGAAAAACAATAAATTAAAGAGAATGGATTGATATGAGTTCTTTTCCTCAGGAGAAAATATAAGGAGATCAGAGGGATCTTTCTCCGTTTGAAAAACTGTATTTTTTATGTATTTTATACATTTTCCAATATTTAAGAACTCAAGAAATGAATACTTTGTAAAAGAATATTTAACAGGCCCTATGGGGCAACTGTCATTTGGATGTCTCTGTCTAGTACTTACGGATCTCCTTAGATTTCTGGATGATGTATGAGAAAATGGATTGAACCCCTACATATCAAAGACTTGGATACAAAATGTCTATGCACTAGCGACAGCTCATCATTTCCTCACCTTGGATAAGAGAGGCACATTATTTGGCAGCTGTTATAAGTGTTTCTTTTCATAAACTGTAGTTGTTGTCATATAATTGGAAGTAGAGTTAAGATGATAAACATTTCCAAGAACCTTGAATCCTTTTGTTCAACAAAAGCTGGATCTGGTATCCTTTCCGTATACATTGTCTTCCTAGGCCAGTAGACTCGTAGTAACTCATTGGAGTCTGAGGCTCAGCATTGCAATGTATTCTAGTTAGGTCTTTGTGGTCACTTCCTGAGTGCCCTTATTAATCGAGATATGTAAAAAGCATAAAAAGCATTCCTGGGGCTGGCCAATTAACTCAGTTGGTTAGAGTGTGCGTGGGGTTAATCGCACCAAGGTCAAGGGTTGGGATTCCTGTACCAGCCAGCCTTCCCACCCCACCCCACCCCCCCAAAATAATAAAATAAAAAGCATTCCCATGAGTACAGTGGACTGAGATCACCAGATACCTTAAATGGAGCAAAGGTGATTTCTGTGTAAAGGATTTAGACCTCAGATCTTTGTTCGTCCCTTTGTCGTAGTTTTCTGAGTACTGGGGCATTGCAGATCTTGTCTTTCTGTTTACTCAATTATACGATTTGCCAGCAAAGAGACCTGGACAAGGGGGTAAGAGAGACTCTGTCTACAAGGAGCGTTTGCTGAAGAAAGCAAACAAGCCCTAGACACTTGAGCTGATAGGAATAAACGTGAGGGCGTACACGAGGGCACTTCAGAAAGTTCATGGCAAGGTTCCTACTATTTGTTTTTCCACAAATTTTTTTTTTTTCCCTTTTGTCTTTTTTCATGACCGGCAACGGATCGCAACCCTCAGTGTCGCGCCCGTACTGGGCCGGTACTGGCAACGGGATCGCAACCCTCGGTGTTGTGCCCGCACCTCGCTCAGCCAGTGAGCGGCCGGTCTGTATGTGGGATCCGAACCCTCGGCGGGAGCGCCACCACGCTCCCAAGCGGCGCACTGTAGCAGTGCGCCACCGGGCCAGCCCCCACAAATTTTTTAAGTGCCCTCATATTCTGCATTCTTTCTTAACATTTTTTTTGTTTATTAAACAGAAGATGCTTCTACAACTGTGGAGTAGGTGCTCTCTGACATACTGTATACTAGTCTGATTTACTCAGTTCTCACAGAATTGCATTTCTAGTATTCATATGGGAAAATGTTTTATATAATTTCCAATAAGCATTGGAGAAAAAACTACTATAATAATGAATAATGAATTATTAAGTAGGTAAAGCCTGTGGAAGATTAGGAGATACTGAATGCCTGTGGGCGTCTTTCCCCTTCTCCCGGACAATCTCATGCCTGTGATTTAAAACTTTTTTTTTTCTGTTAAGGAAAAACATGGAAAGTTGTATTTGTGCTATCCACCAGCAAGCCCATGGTATGGGAAGAGAGAGACAAATTACAATACTGTGCATCATTGATATGGTGATGTGTGCAGGGCGCTTTGGAAGCCCAGAGAGGGAGCGTGCAGTGCAGCCTGGGGACCAGAGAAGGCTGTCTGCAGGAGATGGTACCTGCGTGGCAGCGGAGCCGTCGGTGGGAGGAGGAGTGGAGAGTCGCACAGAGACACCGCTCATACCAAGGCCAAAGAAGGTTAGGTCTAACCAGAGCAGGAAGGTGGACGTGGCGAGGAGGGGCGGGCTGGAGAGAGGCTCCGGATGTAGTCAACAGATCATGGTGCAGATTAGACATGAAAAATGGGAACCGTGATGTGTGCTAGGTTTATTATGATACCAATTTCTGGTATTTCTGAAGGGATACTTAGACTTGAAGAGACTAAGTATGGCTCATGTGGTGTGTGACTTTTTAAAGCCCTGAGGGACAGCCAGAAATAGCCGTATGTTTTGTTTTGGAAAAGAGAAAACAGTGACTCTGGACCTTAGTGTGCCACCTGCCTACGCATTGAAGGGTGATTCTTTAACCTTATACAACCCAAAGGGCTTAAAACATCTGGAAACTTGTGGGCTGTGGGAGAACAGTCTAGGGAAGCCTCAAGACACACACTCTAAGTCATAATTTTACAGAATTTAAATCCCATAGTCTTGTGCAGTGGGCAGAAATGCAAGGACACGTGCCTACATCCAGTCCTCTGTGTCATTTCTTACCTTGTAAGTTTAAGTAAGTTTCTTAACCCAGCGAAGGATACTTAGGGCAGATCGCTATGTCTCCCTCGCAGAGCTGGTGTGGGGATTAAAGGATGCAGTATATGGAATGCCCCTAGCTCAGATCCTGGCATGGGAGGTACCTTTCCCTTCCTTTGTTAGTTGTAGTAAAAAATTATCACCAGCCTTCAAGGGTAGCCTTTTTGCTGCAGCCAGAAATAACATGAATATTAGAAACACTGAATAATTCTGCGAGGGGCTGGAGAAGTCCTTGAAGTAAGAATACATCTCTTCCCCCAGTGGCAGCTGACATGTTGGGACCCACCATCCTAACAGTCCTATGGGATCTGGTGTTTTGACACAATCCTGCCCCTGTCTTGATGGGGGATATACGTGGGCTGGCCAAATACACATCACACATACTTTAAGTAAACCAGGAATTTGTATAGATCATATGTTTCTTCTTTAAAAAAAAAAAAAAAAATCCAGGGGCCGGGGAGGGGGAGTGCCAATAAATGAGATTATTTTTACATTTTAAAAGTATCCATATAAGCCCCAGTTCTTTGGGACCATTTTTAGGATTTTATCCTCATGCTAATATAATTTTTGTTAGAACTTGAAAAAAAAAAAGGAAAATTATTGCTCAAAGATTTTATTTAATAGTGTTAGAAACTTAAAATTTTTAATGTACAGGGTTATTTTCCAAGTGGAAATGGGTTTGTTCCCACTTCTGTGGTTTCTTCTTTTCTGATAGGTCTTGGGTAATTTTAAACAGCAATTTAAGTTTTCACTGTGTCATGTAAGAATTTTAAAGCCATTTCAGCATTATTTCATCCCTCCTTTTGGAAAAAAATAAGCACTTAAAATGACCCAACCCCCCAAAAAGCAAGATTATGCATTTTAATTAATTGAATCTTATCCTAAGAATAATAACACCTAAATTGACTTTATTGCTTGAAGTATGATTTGAAGGGATATACATAATTAGGAAAGAATCTTGTATAATGTCGATGAGTAAAAGCTCCATATGGTTTTAAAGAAAAAATAGCCCTGTAAGTTTTGTTTTGGAAAAGAAAAAAGCAGTAACTCTGGACCTTTGTGTACCTGTCTGGGCAGTGAAGGGTGATTATTTGACCTCATACAACCCAAAGAGCTTAAAAAGTATTAAATGATTAGTGGAAGTATCCAGATTTCTCTGTTTCTAGGATTATAGCCAGCTTTGCTGGTAATGAACGGTGATAACTTGGTTAAGATACCTATTTTCTTGTCTGTTTTGTCTTCATGCCCAATACAAAGGTTACAGGTATCATGAAGATTAATATTTATTTAAAAATCCTTTGAGATTAAAGATGAAAGTAGCATTTGAAGCAGAAAATTAATATTCCTGATGCAGAGTTAGCACCAAGATAATCACTTATGCCTGTTGGCATTATATTTAACTCAGTGAGCTCACACTTTTATAAGAACTATTAGAATTTCTAGTGAAGCTTCAGTCATACACAGAACTTTGTCTAATCCACTCAAGTATGTTTAAAAAAGAGCTGCCTGTCAGTGTGCAATGGAACCGCCAAAGCACAAATCAATAGCATATTCTCCTTGACCATTGCAGAAAACAACCACAGCCACATTTAAAGCATATTTTTGCGGTGTGAGTCCAGAGCTGATTTCAGTTCTTGGCTGACATCAAGGCTTTGTTCAGAAAGAAGATGCCATTCTCTCTGTTTCTCCTGTGCCCATTTAATGATCAACTTTTATCTGTCACTGAAGGGCTCAAGTTTAACTTCTTGTTATCAATGGTGCTTTATCTAAACTTATAGATATAGCAGTGTTGGGAATCCGACTTTCCAAATTGCATTTGTCTGTTTTCCTTGTAAAAAATAAATTAAAATCAAGATGTACAAGCAGGTGCAGTCATGCCATATTTGCAGCTAGAGTTGCTATGTCGGTAAGTAAAAGTGTTTGGACAGAACACATTCCTTGTTTAGAGAAAAGTGTCATGGATATCACAGAAAATAACTACCTAAATTTTTTCCATTGCAGCTTTTATAAGAGCCTCCGAGATGTGTTTTCTTGCCATTGCTTTCCCAGTGTTAGAACTAAAAGCAAAGCAACTATTGAGGTCCAGAGAAGAAACCAGGAAAGCTTGCTTTTACTTACTCATTCAACAAATATTAATTGACTGAGATGTGCAAATGCGCTAGAACTCAGGGATATTAGAGATGACAAGGAAGACAATGTTCCTAACTTCATGGAGCTTATAGTCTAGTGGAGAAGAAAGATGTCGGACAAGTGACAAAAAGTAGCAAGAGATGCTTGTTCCATTATAGTAAGAGTGACTGGGTGGATCTAGAAATAGGCTCGTGGGCCTATAGATTTGATGGCGAGAAATTGAGGGCCAAAGCCCTATTTTCGCTAAAGTATAGGAAGAATGTTCATCTGCTGGGAATTGCAGGGTAAATGGGGAATTGGGATTTGAAGAGCGTCGCAAAGGCTAGAAATGGTCATTAGAGAACAAGACAAAACTTAGGACCAGTCGAGACTGGTATCCATGAACATATAGCAGTGGCCAGCTTCTTAGTCACGTGGTTTCTCCTGGCTGCACTCCATATAGTCTGCGTGTCGGCAGAGTATTCTGAGGAATGTTTACTCTTCAGTCATGGGGGATGTGTGTGTGCTGATATTGTGTCTCTCCATTTTCATTCAGTTATTATGTTTATTATGGAAAGTATGCAGGGGATTTATTCCTTTGCTGAAAACATTTGACTCATAGGAAATTTTCAATAGCTTATATGATCAATGAAGTTGGTAGAAATGGTTAAAGTTGACATTGTGTTCAGCATAGAAAGCATTAAATGTTCAGAAAAAAACTTCTTTCTAAGGAATATTGGCTAATGGTCCCTTCTTTGGGAACTGGAAATAGTTGTATTTCCCCATGATTTATTACTTTTTGTCTGGGTGCACCTAGAACCTTGGTACCAGGGGTGCTGGTCCCAGGCTCAGGGCTGGCAAGCAGCTCTGGTGGGCTTTCCTTGAGGCTTTAACCAAGAAAAGCTTGTTAGAGCATGTCACAATTTGTTATTGTTGCCTCAGTCATAAACTAGTCAATTTAGCTCTCGATACCAGTATATTGAGAAGAAGAATTTTTTTTTTCCTTTTTGTCTTTTTTACTGACCGGTAACGGGATAACGACCAGTAACAGGATCGCAACCCTCGGTGTCACACCCGTACCGGTGACCGGCAATGGGATCGCAACCCTCGGTGTCGCGCCCGCACTGCGCTCAGCCAGTGAGCGGGAACCGGTCTCCACATGGGGTCTGAACCCTCAGAGGGAGTGCCGCCACGCTCCCAATCGGCGCACTCTCCAGTGCGCCACCGGGCCGGCCCATATTGAGAAGAATTCTAAGTTCAGTTCTCACAGGTTGAAATCTACTTAAAAGAAAATCAGTGGTAATGTTTCTTAGGCTATATATCTTTTAAAGTATGTTGCATTCATATAATTCTTTTCATAGTCTGCACTATCTTTATTGATTTCATACATGCACATATATTCATATTTATTTATATAAAATTAGATCTTGCACCAACACTTTGTATATTTGTATATAATTTATTGCCATAACATAAAATATGATTAAAGTAGATAAAACTGAGGAATTTGGAAGCATTTTGGTTCTTGGTGTGTTGCTCCAAAGATGCAACACATACTGAATTATCTTTGCCTTTAAAACGCATTCATATAAACTGCCTCATGTTTATAGGTACTGATAGTAAGGAAGAGAGGAAAGAGAAATAAATAAATGGTGCTGTTGGCAGGTACTGTCATGTTCTTTAGCCATATGAGGCAGGGAGAGAAAAGCCTCCTCAGTGCCTGTATGCAATAAAACCACATTTCCTTTGACGACCTTGAAAAATGTTCGTGGCAATTCTGCCGTATTGTAGTCATGCCATATTTGAATTTGTTTTCCAACTCATCACAAGATTTCTAACTCAGAGGTTGATTTAATTCCCAGAGCTAAAGTTTCCAGGCATTTCATTCATTTTCTTTGTTTTTGTAATAGTTTTATCTCAGAGACAGAGATATTTTACTGCCTTCCTTGCTGTACCTTTTTGTAAATGTACAGTCCCCTCATGTCACTATTTTTGCCATTCAGCTTTGTTTTCATGGCTTTTCAGATGTCTGTGCATCATGACAAACCTCATGGTGTCCTCAAGGTGTGTATCTGTTGCAAACTGACCTAAGCAAATTTATCTGTTACCAGTTATTTGAAAATATATCCATAGCCTCCAATAGTTAGAGGTAAATGAGAACTGAAGACCTTCTGACCTGCAAGTGCGGTTCCAGGTAGTATATTATAATGAAAACAAATCATTATATAAATATAAATTTAATAAAAAATAATAATGAAAACAAGTCTCAGACTGGCATTTGCGATCAAGCAGGCACAAAAACTATCACACACCTCTTCTGTAAACTTATTGAAGCCCCTAGCTCTTTGTTTGTTTAGGTACTCTGACAAACACTTTGCACAGAAAAATTCTTTTGAAGCAGATGTAATGATATTTTAGCTTCAGGATTCAGCTAACCTGATTGCCGTTGGTGGACAAAAATCTATACAGGTTCCATCATAGTATGAAGCCTACGGTCCTTTCCGGAAAGTTATGCTACTGTAGGGTGTCCATATAACTTATTGTCCAAACCAGAATCCCTTGACACAAGATAGGGAGCTGTTAATAGTAATAATGGGATAAATAATGTAAACTGGGACTGTACCAGACAGATTGGAGCCTATGGTTACCCTAGGTACTTTTATACTATGTTTAGCCACCCACATATCTTAAACACCCCTTGTTTCACCAAGGAAAAATCATTTTTATCATCTGTAGTGCAAATTAATAAACCCTTTAAGGCTGATCAAAGACAAAGGTATTTGAAACCTTTTTGTAGCGTAGGGGAGGAAAAATATCTTTCCTTCTACCCGTCTTGGGTTCATGGCTTGGCCCCCTATAACAACAGACAGACTAATAAGAGAAAAGCATGCATTTTTATTTAAGTTTGATGTGACACAGGAGCCTTCATAAGGACATGAAAACCTGAGGAAACAGTTAAACTGGAGTGTTTCTTATAGCAGGTTTGATGAAGAGTGGCGGGTCATGGAGAAACATGATAGGACAGGGTGGGGGTGAGCTAAATGTAATAAACTGGGGAACACTTGCTTGGCAAGACCTGTTTGTTCCGATTCTTGTCCATGTCCCTGTGTGTTCAGAGATAAGTATGCTCCTTTCTTCTGGGTATGGAGAGAGGACCCTTCTCTAATGGGGGTCTTCTGAGCTGCTTCAGGGGACGGTCATCAAATCCTCAGGTTTTATGACCTGTTGCAGGGGAGAAGGGTTAGGGGAAGGTCAGAGTGACCTTCCTGCTTCTGCCATTTTCTCAGATTCTTTAAGCTTAAAATATCAAATATGCTAAGGTGCCATATTTTAGGGTACCATGTCCTCAACCCCTTCAGTTTCTCCCTCTGGCTTTGTGGCATATGATTAGAGCATGTCAGATGATAAATAACTACCCCTGTAATAATTAGGGTACTTGCGATGCTAACTAATGCCATTAGGATATGAATTAAAAGTAACCAAAATACATATAAATCTCACTGTAAATACTTCTATTTTTAAGTACTTAAATTTTATTAGAGATAATGTAGCAGTGCCATCGCTGGAGATAAAATACAATGATTTTAAAGAGAAAATGCAATATTCTTTAGTATATACAGCTTAAAAGCTTCATTAAGAAGAAAACAAGGTAGATGCAGCATTTAGCAACAGTTTTTGCTCTTTTATGTATTCTTCTAGGTACGCTAATCATAAAACATTAGGAGTGAAATAGTGTGCTCTAAAGAATGTGGATAGTCACTGATAATTCGTAATTATTTTCTAGAGTGTTTTACTAAATAATTCAACAGTAGCACGATAGGATCAATAATCAGCCTGCTGAAGAATGAATAATGCATTCGATTTACATTCTTTTGTTTCCACTGATAAAGCAATGAGAATTAACCTTTCCTGTGTTCTGTAGTCACCTAAGAAGAAAATATATCAAAACTTTAAGGTATCAAAGTATATTTTTCAAAAAGGTAAAAAAGGTGATTCTCATACAATTACATAGTAAGCACATTTCATAAATTTATTTGCCTATAAAAAAGGAATCAATAGGATGGTAAACTGACTCCCAGAAAATTCCAGAGATTAAGTATATATATAGGCACCGACACAATGCTGGAATAAGGTTGTCAAATTTGTAAATTAGTTACTGTCTTATAGGGCAATAAAGCTATTATCTGTGTGTCATCTTTCTATCACACAAAAATCATTTACATTCTCTAGGGCAAAAATCTGCAAGTTAACATGGTTACATGTTTTGTAGCAATTTTGACCCTGACAGATAATAAGTCAAACAATGGTACATTATTACTTTAAAGCACGAATACTTGGGTTGACCTGTTTAGAGTGGTCCAATGTGACATTGAAAGGATATGAAGTTATTCTTTTGACATATTTCCAAGTTTTTCATAATTTTTAACAAAGGTTATCATTTTGTTTTATTTGGCTTTGTTTTATATTGAATTATATGATTGTTAAGCAAATACCAAATTGTGACCTTTGGATATATACTGTGTGTTTGCTTGTTTGTTTGGACCGAAGTCTAGGACTTGGGACCCAGTAAGGGAACGGGCTTGAGTTCACTTATGTGAGACATAAGCAAGACCAGTTATGTTACTGGTTTGGAGCTTTTATTCTGTGTAAAGGGAATGAATGCCCCAAATCTCCAGGAGACCAATTTGGCCCTTAGGTCAACTACATCTATTTAAATTTTTTTTTTCTAGCAAGGGGAAAGATGTATTCAATTCTGAGCTGTCACGCTAGTAATTGAAAAGTGGAAGCTAGGGAAAAAAGAAAACAGTCCTATGTTTAACCGTACTTATAGCTTGCAAAAAATTTTATCTTCTTTTGAAGCTCATATGCGGAAACCCACAGAGTGGGGAAAAAAATGCCAGCTTAAATGCAGAGAAGTCTTTCAGGTCTTAGGTTTTAGATTTTGACTTAGAGTCTTAGGTTTTGACTTCAGATTTTAATGGTAACCACACTCTTCCCAGATGGAAACCAATGGACTCTGTGTAGATGGCATTTGTCCTTTATCAAAGCTAAGCTCATGGGAGTTGAATTTGTCACTTTTTCCTTTCAGCGGGTTGCATTGTTTGATAGTTTGTACTAATCAAACAAATTTGTAACTTATTGGCATTAGTGATGGACTTCTTTCACCGAGGCTTTGTTTCAGATTGACACACGCTAATTATCCTTTCGAAGGTATACCTGCAGCCCACAGACTGTGTAGCCATCTAAGCCTTGATTCTTTCATCTTTTCTGCAGCTACTGTTGACCTCCTGTTGTTTGTGCCATCTAAGCCTTGATTCTTTCATCTTTTCTGCAGCTACTGTTGACCTCCTGTTGTTTGTCAGGCATTGTTGTCCATGTTGGGAGACAGCAGTGAAAACACAGAAAGAAAATCCCTGCCCTCATAGAGTTCATGTTCTAACTGGGGACAGAGTCAGTGAACTAAGATAAATGAACTGTTGGCTTCCCTGTGCATCCTGTGACGGAAGAGCACACTGACCTTGGACTCTAAGACATCTTAAGGATTTCCCCCTTTGTGTGCTAAGAGGAAAACAATCCCTGGTAATCTTTCTCTTTACAACAGTGGTTCTTTTTCCTTCTAGATTCTCCAGCTTTCTTAAAGGACTTTTCCTACAAGGTAAGGTTGTCCTAGGATATTAAGAGTTGATGAATAAAGTAAAAGATAGGTTTAGAGATCCTAAATAAAGAATTTATTTAGGATAAACCAAGTTGAGTTTTTATGCGCAGTACTAATGTTCTAATTTACCCAAAGGGTTCAGAAATTAAGCCCATTCTCCCCTACATGTAAACTTTTTCCTTACTCGATCCTCCCTCCCCTTACTCTACCTCTCCGGTTCATTCATAATCATCTGGGCATTAAACTACTCTTGGGTGAGTCTTTAGAGATCATATTCTATGGCTGACAAAGGTCATTTAAAATTAATATCAACATTTATGATTTTACGTGAAATGTTCATTAAATTATATTCTTTCACGAGACAGATTTCATCTCCTTGCTCCACTGCTAACATCCCTTAGTTTGTTTTTGGCTGTGGGTTTTTTGTTTTGTTTGTTTTTGCATGGAATACCAGAGTTTGCAATATGGTTACACACTGAGCCTCATCAATTTCCACTGACGCTTCATGTGTGCCCGGAACTCTGCTAGGGACCGAGGGGCTATGAAGACATGCAAGGCACAGTTTTTGTCTTCTGTGAGTCTAAAACTATTTGGAAACTTACGCAAGTAGTTTTGCTTACCCATGTGAAACAATTAGGGAAAAATAACAAAAAATACAGTGCAGTTTACTTGGGAAGTTAGTGTGGGAAATAAATTAGGTTTTACATTTATTACATAACGTATTTGTCTGTTTCTGTTGTTTATAACAAAATACACCGAACTGGGTATTTTATAAAGAAAACAAAATGTATTACTTACAGTTTTTGAGGCTAGGAAGTCCTAAGTCCAGGGAACACTGCTGGTCTTGCTGATGGTGACGGTGACGGCAGGTATCACCTTGTGAAAATGGTGGAGCAGAGAGAGTAACCTTCTCATTCACTCTCCTTTAAAGCCCTCAGAACCACACCCCTGACCACCATTATTAATCCATTCACTACTGCACGGT
>NW_007734435.1:41859-44052 GCF_000696425.1 Galeopterus variegatus
CGGCCCTGGACTGATTGTTTCAATGTTACTTTCCTTACAGGATTAAAACAGAAGAGACTTAATTATCATGCTGGCTAAACCTGGCCTAAACAACTTAGTTTTGGTTGGGTAATGTGGAACTCTAGTATGAGTGATCCATTTTGGTTTGGTATGTTGTGGTCTGGTATAGTTCAGTCCAAATCAATGGCCTCCATTAATTTTATTTATCACTTTTTTTCTTAAATCTTCTAAGAGTGAAATTGGTGTAGCAGTAGCCCAATAAGGAGTATTTGGCGGGGAGTAGAGAGAAATGTTTGAATGTTTCAGCTAAAAGTTGCCCCAGGTGTTTCACAGTAAGAAAACTTACATTAATTCAAAATTTAAGAATCGTATGTGTGTATTTGTATGTGCTGGCCACTTTAGAAGAAAAGAAGCTGCTGACATGTACTTTACTGAATATTAGCAATAATATATTTTTATTTGAACTAATTTTGAAACCTTAAGAAGGGAAAATATTTGTTTTTGTTTTCATTTGACAAACCATTGTTTTCTTTTTAAAAATGAGAATTTCACCAGAATGGGAGAGGAACAGTGGAAAATTAGCAAAGGAGATTCTGCATTAATATTTGCTACACACAGAAAAATCTCTTTCTCCCCTTCAGGCCAGTGGTGTTATTTTGCACTATTTTATGATCTTTTACTCTATGATAGGCATTCTGATTACAGCAAAGGAGAGATTAGTATAATCTGTCGTTTCTTTTTTATTTTGAATTATTTTTTCATGTGTGTGTCACATGTAGCATAGAGAGCTTGAACTTGGTAAGGCCTGGCATGTGGTTGGACAGGGCTGTAGAACAGTCCTCCTCACGTGGCTCGTGGGATTCATTTATGTACTCTTGTACGCACGGTTTTGGGTATGTAATACTCAAAGAATGTTTAGTGGTAAATGATGAAGCATGTTACTGTGCAGTTTAAAAACTTCAGTGAACCCCACTGCCTATCAAACAAGGTCCAAGATAGTTTGCATCAAGAGCCACCATAATCTGATCCAAAATTGCATATGCAGTGCTGTCTCTCCAGCTTCCATTTAGCGAGCCTCTGTGCTCCAGCTGTAGTGGGCTATTCGCCTTTCACTCAAAAGCCCTACACTTTCCTGGTCTCCTTCTTTCTACTCTTGGGTCTCCATTCCCGCCTTACCTCTGAAACGCTCATCCTTCAAGGACCAACTATTCCTGATTCTCCAACTGTAAAAATGATCTCCCTTTTTTTCCGCTTCCATAAGACATTCAAACTTATTTTACATCCATTGTGTATATATCTCATGTATTTTACATAGGTCTTAGAGGATAAGGGCTATCTTATTCATCTTTTTATTTTTCTATGCCTAGGAAGTAGTAGTCTTTCAATAAATACTGTGTTACAATAAGTACATTTGATAAATACTGCCTCACTGTGAAGCAAAGCATTTTTTCTGTCTTCTACCTCGAAGGGAAGGGAACTAAATAATTTATCTAGTTTGACTTTGGCAAAATAAAAGTGACAGGATGCTTGTGGAAGCAGTTAAAACACATGGGCCAGAAAGGACATGCCTTTGACTTACTTTTTAATATTTTGGCTATCACAATTAATGCTCTTAAAGCATTAGTTTATATATATATATGTATTAGTTAATCCACCAAGATTTTAACTTGTTTTTTTAAACCTAGAAGAGTTCTATTGAAACAAAATTTGATTCTGCTCTAAAACCTAGCTTGACTGAAACCTAGCTTGGCATTTCTCTGCCTTGGGCGTTTCCATCGGCAGCACGTTTGAATGTGTGCGAACATGTGGGTAATGTGTGTGTCATTGGGGACAGTGTGGGAGGTGAAGTTCCAGCTCGGTCCTTTCTTTGATTTTTTTCTCTCCTTGGTGGGCATTGTGACCGGAGCAGAGAGGAAATCCAGATCACTAGAGATGGATTTGCTATTTTGCCTTTTGGTATCTTCTTTTTGTAGTTTCTTCTTTAATTGAATGAGGAGGATGAAATTAGAGCATTTCAGTGGACTCATGTGTTTGTGTACATGTTAAATCTGCAGATGTATCTCATACCACTTGTTATGCAGATGAACATATTGGCAAGGTATAGATGAGATATTTGCTGGCTGAGACTTTTATAATAGCATTTCCTAGAGTATTTTCCATGAAAAAGTAATCCTATATGATGGTATCAAAGTA
>NW_007734435.1:45835-47136 GCF_000696425.1 Galeopterus variegatus
TGCCTTTTCCACCTTCTAGAGGCTTCCTGCATCTTGTGACACAAGATTTCCACCTTCTAGAGGCTTCGTGCATCTTGTGACACAAGATTTCTTTGAGTGGATGGATTTCTCCATCTTCAAAGTCACGAAGTCATCTTCAATGTCACGCCGAGTCTTCCCATGTAAGGCTGAATCCTTTTCACTGCCATCTCTCTGGTTCTCTCATTTATGCCTCTCTCTTCCACTTTAAAGACTTTTATGATAATATTAGGATGAGCTGGATAATCCAGGATAGTGTCCCCATGTCAAGGTCAGCTGATTAGCACCCTTAATTTTATCTGCAACCTGAATTCCCTTTTGCCATGCAACCTAACATAGTCACTGGTTTTGGTGATTAGGACTTGGTCATCTTTGGGGTAGCAGGGATATTATTCTGCCTATCACAACATTTAGAAGATGTTCCACTGTCTTCTAATCTCCATAGTTTTTGATGATAACTCAGCAATACTCTTTATTGTTTCAATTTATGTATATAATGTGATGTTTTTCTCTGCCTGCTTTCAAGACTTTACCTTTGTTTTTCCACAAATTGAGTATGATATACCTACATGTGGCTTCTTTGTATTTATCCTACTTGTGGTTAGCTATACTTTTTGAATATGTATTTTTAGGACTTTCACCAAATTTAGGAAAGTTTTGGTTATTATGTTTTCAAATAACTTTTTCTATCCCATTTCTTTGTTTTCTTTCTGGAGCTCTATTTACACCTATGTTATAAGTGAAGGCGTCAGAAACAAAGTTTCTCTCTGACCTTCTCCTGCCCTCCTGCCTCTTATGCCTTATTCTCCCCCAAGACAAGTGATAGAAACTAGAATTCCTCTTCCCAGGGTGGGTCATCGAAAGCAGAACTCCTTTTCCCCAAAGCCACCTATAAAAACTAGAATTATTATTCCAACCTTTTCCCCTGCCTTTCTTTCTAGGAGCTGGCTATAAAGAATTTCTCTGACCTACACTTGTCTGATAGTAGGTCTTAAGACCCTCATTACAGACCCAGAAGGAAGGAATGCCACACAGAGAAGCCAAGAAGAATCCAGACAGACAGGCCTTGCTGAATTTCCCCACTCAGTCTATTTCTACTAGATCATTCCCTCTTTTCCAGTCACATTTCTACACAGCTGTTTGTTCTTCATCAAATCTAAGTATGAAAATGGACAGTTTTCCCTATATCTTTGAGCCTTTGTTCTGAAGGCTCCCATGTCACATAAAACTATGATTAAATAAATTTGTTATGCTTTTCTCTTGTCAACCTGTCTTTTGTTATA
>NW_007734435.1:48074-51182 GCF_000696425.1 Galeopterus variegatus
TTGTTTGTTTTAGCAGGCTATTAACTTGGCTGAACCCAAGCTCCAAACTTTGTTATCCCTGTGAAGGGCAGAAACTGAAATCACTTTTCATTTCTTTTAGCCTCAGGCTGGGCCATTTAACATTTGCCCAAGGCATGTGGATTTCAGGGGTCACCCAGAGATTTAGGCAGAGTTTATGCACTACATTTAGGATTTCCTTCCCTCGGTGGTTCTCGCTGGAATTTTTCCTCTCACTTTCTTCTGATTTTTTTTCCCCCCATGGCAGGAAGCTGCAAATTTCTGTACATGTTTTAGTTGTCCTAGCAGGCACAGCCAGAAAGCTTCTGGCTTCAAAAATAAGAAGAATAAGAAAAATAAGAAACTCACCTAGTGTTTTTCATTTATTTCAAATGTTCATTCCCCTCCAGTTTGTGCCCAATGTTGATCACTCTCTACTGCTTTCAGGGAATTGTTTTTCATATTTTATCGAGAGTTTATAGTTGTTATTTATGGTAGGGTTGGTATGTCACATGTGGAAGGAGCTATATCACCATCACCAGAAGCTTTCTTATGACTGTTAATGACTATTGCCTCTAGTGTATGTTATGGTTTTGCTTTGTTTTAATTTTTCTGACAAGCCAATAAAAAAGGAAGATAATTTTTTCCTTTCTTTTTTTTAATTTGCAAAACACATTTTACTCAGAATTAGCCAAAGGATTCCCCAAAATACTGGTTAAAGTAAATAATTTAGAGGTGCAAACCACTTTCAATTCAGTGTGATCCTATCTAGATATCCTCTGGTAAATTTTGACCTAGGCCAAGATCAATTTGCTAGTTATTACATTTGGTTTCTTCTTGGGAAATTGTGCCTGTGACATGGATCTTGTAAGATTGCACAAGAATGGAGTCATATGTTTTAGGACCTTCTTCAGCATCTGGAATTACTTCCTAGTACCTCTAGGTACTAGGCTTCTTCAGTACTTAGCAATCACTAGTTATGGTTAGCTACAGTGGGGTATAAATAATCCGAAAATTTTTAATTATTTTTAATCNCAACAAGTATTCCTACTTTAACCAGTAAAGCCTCATTGTTTTGGAGCCTACTTACTTGAAATTTGTGATAATTAGGCTAAGAATGGAATTAAAAATTTATGGTTTCCAATTAATGACTTAAAAGAATATTTTTCCTAACTAAGATAAATAGCTTTTAAACACCAGTTTAAAATGTACCAATTACACATAAATTTTTATCTGTGTTTCATTATCTAACAAAATAGTAGCTTGTTTTGCTTACTCTGAGCATGTGAAAGCAATAAAAGGTGCATGCCATTAAAATAATTGTACAATCAGGTTTGTCACTAATTAGGACTCTGCTTATGTGAATTTAAACACAGTCGTTCTCTTCCCACTTATCCAACCACTTCATTTTGTTCTGTGTTTTCTGATTAGAATTCTGACAGATCCCTGGGTAAGGACTTCACCTCTTGGAAAGGAATTACCACCCTTGGAGCTGATCCCTGGGTAGTTAGGGGAAGGGAATACAGGGACATTCTCTTCTGGTGTTCTAGCAGTAGCCAGAAGCTTTTCATCATTTCGATGTTATTTTCAAAATGAGAATGAACAAAGGATGTCTCCTTCTTGAGAATTAAACCCACTTGTGGCATCTTTTCTCACCTTCCATAAAGAAGTAAGATGAATGTTCTCAGTTCAGCCCGCAGGACGGAGGGGCAAGGGAGAAGAAGAGGACCTGAGAGAGTGCCCTTGCCTTGGGTTTAGGAATTGTCAGTTCCCACCTGGCTAGTTTCAGTGTGCCTCTGTGGTGGTCACTGTGACTCTCTGAGTCCCCATGCCTCTCAGCCTTAAAGATAGTCTAGGAAGGAGAAGGTGACCATGTCTGAAAGCATGGGTCCTCCCTTTGAACACAGAAGTGGCCACCACATCCATGGCCATGCTTCATGGAGGGAGAGGGAGCAGGGGTTCACTTCTCTTCCCAACCAAGGTGACANTGAGCCTGCAGAAAATGTCAAATTCCTGTTCAGAGGAAGCAACAAAGGGTTTGGATAGAGATGAGTTTGAAAGCAGCATGTTGAAAAGCTTGAGATGATGCCTTTGGGGATGAAAAATGCCATCTTTGTCTTTTACGTTGGCTTTGTTTTTTGATTTAGACTTGTGTTTATTAGTTTGCCTTATTATTAAATAATTATAAAAATTAATACATGCATTTAGGAACTTGTTTTATGCTTAATTTCTGGCAACATTTTTGTCCTGAAATGCTTAGCATGGTGTGTTGGCCAAAACAAATACGGTGCATAGTAGGTGAGTAGATTAACAAGGGAAGATAGGCCTGCATTCAAGGTTTTTATCTAATTCAGGAGCGTAATTGCCATGATAATATTCTTTCATTTTACGTGAAATATATTGGATATTAATATCGAGTTGAAGGTATATGGCATGAAGCTTTTCACACACAGAAGAAAATTTTCACACCTTTGGCAAATTCTCAGTTTCTTTTCTTTTATTACAAATTAAAACATTTTGATTTAGGCTTTTCCATTTCAAAATTTTCCTTTTTTTGGCAGAACAAGATAAGGCAGCTACAATGTCATGAGTAAGAACACAGAGTCCAGAACCAGACTGACTAGCTGTGTGACAGTGACCAAGTTATTCATCATCTCTGTGCCTCAGTTGCAGTATCTAAAAAATAGAGCTAACAATTCAAATGATGTTCTCTGTAGTTGGTCACCAACATTTATTTTCAGATGGGAGCCACCTTGTTCCCTGTGCAAACAGATCCTGGTCAGTGTTTCTTCTTCCAATGTTGGTTTTTGGTGGTTTCATTTTTGAAAGCCAGACCATCTTTTCACTTGCCTTTTCAGCAGAGACATAATGGTAAGACATTGGCTCTTTCTCTGCTGGAGCTCTGAGTGGCAATTCTGGATTGATGACTTTGCAAACAGATGGCTGTTATGCCTGCAGAACTGGCTCCCTACCAAGAGCCATTTATACTGATTCCATACTAAGGAGATCCTTTGATTTGTTACTAATAAGAATGATATTTATTATCGTGGTCTTTATTAGGGTAACCATAACGGATGCTTGTGTAGTTCATTAGTATTGACAGTATACTTA
>NW_007734435.1:51680-53296 GCF_000696425.1 Galeopterus variegatus
TCTTTATTAGGGTAACCATAACGGATGCTTGTGTAGTTCATTAGTATTGACAGTATACTTACATATATTATTATACTTTCTGTAGAGATGAGACAACTACAGCTAGGGGTTTGCCTGGCGCAAGTTGCTGGTGCACCAATCTCCGTCTCCATGCCCTTGTTTTTCCCACAGCCTTTTCACTCCCTCCCCAATCATATCCTCTTCCTGAGCATTTCATTGATCAGCAAAGACGTATTAAGCTTAAATATTTAGTTTTGTATTAGTTTTACTTCTGATTTTTCTTTTTTGATTGAATCACTAGAAGAGGTTTTCTTATAAAGAAGAGAATTATAAAACAGAGTTGAGGGAAGTGTATTGTACTCTCTCCATGAAGACAGCAGTGAAATGACAGCTCTTTACTGCTTGGGTGTTCTTTTTTTGCTGACCTGTAGTTTAATTTCCAATGTGTAGACTTAATATTCTGAATTTAAATACAGGACATATAAACAAAATCATCTGGAACTGATTTTTTCACACTAAACAATTCTTTCTGATCCTAGTTTCCAGGAGGCTCCTTCATCCAACCACACCTCCAGATGAAAATCACTTAATTAACCAAGAAAGATTTAACTGTCCTTAATTGCTTTTCTAAAAGGTCACACATACTGGATTCATTTATGTTGAGAAGTGACAAGCCAGTTGCAAACCACAAATTCATTCTCCTAGACCCTCCGCACAGTCTCTTATTTCCCCCAAATAAAGTCTTGCTAAGGACCATTTGCTCCTCTTCCAGCAGCACCAGCTTGGTCTGTGCTGGAGTGTGTGACCTGTATAACTATTTGCAGTTTTCTTGCCACATGATGCTGACTGAGCTTGACCTGTCCTGGGCATGTCACTCATACAATAGCGTGCATATGAAAGCCCCAGTTTCTCTTCCAGATTGCTGTTATGCATCTGCTTTTCATTCAATCAAAATAATAGAGTAGATTTAAATCAAGTCATTTATGTAATTATGTGTTTCATGAAAAGAATCTTGCTGGCTGGATTCACGTCCAGGAGCAAGTTGTCCTTAGTTATGGTATTGAGCTCTTCTTCGCTTGGGATCCCCAGGGCTGTGGGCCACGGGAGGGCATTAATGGGTAGAAGAATATCTATTATTTGTACCAGGAGGCGTAAGTCTGCAGAGCAACATTAAGATTTAGAATTTGAAGAAACTCTGCAAATCCTGACAAACCAGGTGATAAAACCCAGATGTTCTCCCCAACCCACACCTTTCCTCCCAATTCCCTACCCCCAACTGGATTCTTTTAGTCCAGGAGATAGGGGTAAGAGAAGAATGGTGGAAGAAATATGAGTGGATGAGGGAATGCCTGGCGAGCTTGCCAATCAGACAGTTCCAGCTCAAAACAGTGTTCTAGTTAAGAACAGCATAAAACCGTGCTCCTCCACTAGCTGTCTGGTATATAGACAAATACAGAAATATGCAAAAGACGGTTGCCGTGTTAGTGTGTGGCATATTTTAGCAGTAATGACAGGTTTCCTTTATTTTATCGCTGTGGATAATCATGAACTTCACGACATAAGCAGTGCCTCTGATCTTCTAGCTCTATCTTAATCGAACTATATTGTCTTCAGAT
>NW_007734435.1:53834-54938 GCF_000696425.1 Galeopterus variegatus
GACATAAGCAGTGCCTCTGATCTTCTAGCTCTATCTTAATCGAACTATATTGTCTTCAGATGGCTGTTATAGTGACTTCAAAAGGACTCTACCAGTTCTTATTCACCAGATTTTTTACTTTTATTGACTCTCTCCAAAAGTTGACTAATTCAAAGAAAAACTATTCCTACTGAAATAAAGTATCCAATTCTGCCACTCTCTCCTCCCATCCCAGACTTTAATTATAAAACCACAATCACACCAGATAGTAAACCTCAAATATTTTAACATTTTTCCCAGCAGGGAGACAGCAGCGCATAAAGCAACATGCAGTTATACTAAAAGATTTATTTGTCTCTGACCCAGGAAGTTACACATCAGTGCTTTAAGATGATGAAATCTGCCCTGTCCACCCTGAGGGAGCTAATGAACTAGCATAAATACCTGTGAGGAGGTTAAGCACACACAACAGGACAGATAACAGAAGGACAAAAACTTTAAGTAATTAGCAAGAATTTTGAAACACTGGTCTCTCAGATGTTCTGGGAAATATTTGCTTGTAAATTTAGAGCTTTGCTCAAATTTTATGAGCAGCTTGAACAGCACTGTCTGCTTTTTCCTCTAGGTCATGGTTCATTGTCAAATTCATTTGTAAGATAGTTTCAATCTGTACTTTAGAAGCGGGGGACAATTTTGGACATATAATGGCTAAAATTTACCTTTTCACTGTTTGTAAAAAAATAATTTGGAGAAAACAAATAATAAAAATTATTGGAAGACAAATTTTGGGTTTTTTTTTTTTTTGGCATCTGGCTGGTATGGGGTGAAAGACAAATTTTTAACCTACATGAAAGAACAGTTTTCAGATGCTTTCTGAAATGTCTTGCTTATATCTAAATTATCGAGGAGCTAATTACAAATCTATTAATTCATTAAAATTAAACCTCTTAGGATGTCCACTAAGCCACCTTTTATTAGCCCAGATCGAATGACTGTATTTGTACTTGAGATGAATTAAACTGAATTGCTTTAAAAAATTCAAATCTGTAATTGATTCATAAGGAGTTTTCATCAAGTAATCCAAATTAGTCATATCTAGTATTAAATTTAGACATTTATATGGTG
>NW_007734435.1:55123-56804 GCF_000696425.1 Galeopterus variegatus
ATTAAACTGAATTGCTTTAAAAAATTCAAATCTGTAATTGATTCATAAGGAGTTTTCATCAAGTAATCCAAATTAGTCATATCTAGTATTAAATTTAGACATTTATATGGTGATGAGCTTAAAATTTTCTCTAATGTTATTTTCAACTTTGCATGTACTGTCCTTCCTCTATGTTCCCTTCTTTTTAAAAAATTTTTTTTCTTTAGGAAGCTTATAAGGCAATTTTGTTAGGTTGGTGAGATGAACGGAGTAAGACTCTGAGCCAAACGTTATCAAGCCAGGGAGTTTACTCCAGCGAACCTGGAGGGGAAACTGAAAGATCGGTGTTCTGCCCTCGTACAGACTATCAGAGGCTTTATAGGGTTTGTCTGGGAGTGGGTTGGGCAACTATTCTGAGCACTCAGCATTCTGTAAAGGCTTTGTGGTTTTTTTGTTTGTTTCATACAAGATGTTTTTATTGGAATGCATCAGCCTGTGCAAGATGTTCTTATCAGAATACACCAGCCAGAGAGAAAGGGAGTGGGTAGGGGGACAGGTGAGGGAGTAGCAGATGTTCTTGTGTTAAACTGACTGGGAGGCCCTAATGAAATTAAAGTTATCTCCTGCCTGGGAGTTTATAAAACAAAAACAGATATAAAGGAGAAAAATAAAATAAAACAAAAAGTTAGATTAAAGAAAGAAAAAAGACTAATTTCAGTAATAGATATTCTTGTAATAGTAAAAAAAAGGAAAAGAAACGAAAAGTTTACTCTTTAAGTAGGCTGTAAGTTCCTTAAAGGCAAGAACTTTGCCTTAATGACATGGAATCCATTGACACACAGGGAAGTGGTGTTTTACTTAGGAGGCTGTCAAGGAATGTTTGTCAGTGGAGGGAAGGAATTAACAGGGCTTTGAAAACATTGTCACACTTGAAGTGCTAATAATTTCTGGTGGACATTTGGTGATAACATTGTTTCAGTGTTTAATATTAATTTGGTTTTTCTGGCTGGTTATGAACTTGAGTTACATTTAGAGGTGGCAAAACAAATGAAGGTTAAATGTTTATACACAGTAGAAATCGAGGAGGATTTTCTAATAGTGCACTTTAAAACTGCCTCAGTGTATAAATCCAGGGTTACAAAGTAGATAAACTTGGGGTCAATTACTCCTTTCACCCGCAAGTTACCTCATTGACTTGAAATGGCATTCCTTTAAATAGTGAGCATCTTTAGTAAATTTAAATTTTGTTTCTATTTGAACACCCGTGTTGCACATAGCTTTTCAGTGTCACGTTGACTAGATACATAACATCTGGACTCACATCTTTGAGCCTTGTTCCTAAATCCTGTGAAGAAAATATGGACACACCTGTGCATGTCTTTATTTAGACTGACTTAATCACATGCAGTTGAGTTGAGGAACTAGAAGGAAAACATTTGCTTTTGTAAGCTGTGCTTTGTGGTAGTTTGTATTGAGCAAGGGATGGGATACTGGATTTCACCAAGGAGATTTCACCTTCTTTAGAGAAAAATGGGATGGTGTTTTCATCTCTCTGGGACTGTATACACGTTTGCTTATGTCTTGTTTTGGTCCAGAAAGAATTTAAGCTTTGGAAAACACACACACACACACACACACACACACACACACACACACACACAGATACAAATTACGTGAGAGTGAAGTAATCAGGATAAGATTA
>NW_007734435.1:57273-59651 GCF_000696425.1 Galeopterus variegatus
TGTCTTGTTTTGGTCCAGAAAGAATTTAAGCTTTGGAAAACACACACACACACACACACACAGATACAAATTACGTGAGAGTGAAGTAATCAGGATAAGATTGAGGGAAAGTAAGTTGAATTCAGAAGTGAGATTAGTATACAAATTATAGGCTAAGAAGACCTACAGGGTCACAGAGGAAGATCACACATTTGACTTAGCTTTTGGACAAAGCTAATACAGAGTATAACATGAACAATGCACCACTGCCAGTGTTTGTGCCAGAATTGTCTAAGTTTAGTCTTCTGCAGAAGGCCCGGGGATGGAACAGGTCTCGGGGGATACCTGCTAAAAGTGTGATGCATACAGTCAATAAACAAATACGTATTCAACCTGAACAATTTGTCAGTGACCATGTCAGACACTGGGGATGCACAGTCCATACCTTTAAGAATACACAGTATGGGGGGATAAATCAATAAAGTAGACTGGGAAATGACAGTGCGGTGTGATAAACTTCATGGAGGTGAGTAAGCCCAGGCTACTGTGACCCTGAATTAGACTGGGGGAAGGGACATATCCGGGGATGGTTTGAGTTGACGCCTCAGGCAAGTTCTAAAGGATATGACTTAACCCAGGCAAAAGAAGAAAAGCCTCCCAGGTGAGGAGGACAAGTAGCTTGTATGAAGTGGTGAAGGCAAGAAAGTGGAAAGCCTTGTGAGAATTGCATGTGACAGTTGAGTTTGATGAGAACGGAGAATACAGAAGAAGGAAAGCACTGAGGAATGAGACAGAGAGAGAACTTGGGTTCATCAGAAAATGCTCTGATATCCTGTGCTCGGGAGGTTTAGGGCAGTGGGATGCCTTCTCAGTCTTCAGCAAGGGACGGGCCTTTGGGCGATGGACTGGAGCCCAGGCAAGGAGACCAGATGGGAGTCACTGCAGTGATCCAAGAAGAGGGGACAGAGGCCTGAATTAAAGTAGTGCTAATGAGGGTGGAGAGAAGGGGATAGATGCAAGTTATTAAGGAGCAAAACGGACAGGATTTGGCTTTGATGAGATGAAGGACAGTGAGAAGGAAGTAGAAACTGAGATTATTCTTTGATTTCTGGCATGGTCATTGTGCAGAAAAGGGTTAATATCGTAAACTGCTATTCTTGAAAAGGCCTGCTTGCAAGGTTGGCCCTTGGCTGACATCTGTCAACGTAGATTTCAGGAGAGTTTCTCCCATTTTCTGGTGAGAGTGGCTCACTGTGCCTAAACTGTGTGTATAAACAATATGGTTCCTGCTGAACACCTGCTGTCCTTCTGGGAGTCTAGCATTAGACAGAGGCTGCCTATGTGATCAGCCTCCAGTCAAACCCTGGCTGCTGAGTCTGTAACGAGCTGCTCTGGTTGGCAACATTTCACACATTATCACAGCTCCTTGCTGGAGGAATTAAGTGCTTCCTGTGTGACTCCACTGGGAGAGGACCCTTTAAAGTGTGCACTTGGTTTCCCCCCAGACTTCTCTCCATGGGCTTTTTCCCTTTCCTGACTTTGCCTGTTGTTCTCTCACTCCCTGTAACACATCATAGCCGTGAGTATGACTGTATGCTGAATCCTCCTAGCAAATCATCAGAACAGAGGGTGGTCTTGGGTTCTCCTGACATACTCACCTGTTGATTTAGTAATACCTGTCACAGAGATAAAGAACACAAAAGGAGTAGCAGGTTTGGGGGTGGGAGCACTGATATGTTCTGTAAGTTTTTCAATTTAGTTGCTTGTATCGCTTTACTGTAGTTATTTTGAGCTAGCATTTAGTTACTGACTGCATGTTGCCTATTTCAAAATTAACTTACCAGGAAAATCTAATTTTTTTCGGTATACCTTCATTCATTATTTCATTCAGCAAACATTTACTGAAACCTTATTGAATGTTTGGAACTGATTGGACATTTTACAGACCATAATGATGCTTAGGAATATGGGGCAAATATTCAAAGAGGTTGTAATTTCACTGGGAAAACAAGACATTTGCCTTTAAAAAATAAAATAGCATTCTTTTCTAAAATGGAATATTGAAATATTTCAATATATAAATGTTTTTGTCATTGAGAAGTTACCCAAGGTGTTTCTGTGTTAGTTAATGGTCAAGAAGACTAGTATATGCAATTAGGAAAATAGTACTTAATTCAAAACGAGCACAGCACATGTCAGGTTCATCGTTACTTGGGCAATCTTTCTCCTCTTCTGGCATCACAAAGTATTTAAAACCAAGACTCAGAGCCTTTCACTGATTTAGGAGTTGTAGGATGGCCGTCACTTTGGAGAGGTGCCCTAAATTCAGCGTGTTTTCATCCTACCCCGATGGATATTTTTTTCTTGCAGAGACGTCAAGTCCTTCTCAAATGGTGGAG
>NW_007734435.1:60917-61918 GCF_000696425.1 Galeopterus variegatus
GAGCCAGTCTGTCAAGTCAGTTCTAATTTCCTTACAAATGAATCAAAAGGTCCATTTCAAGCCACTGTTTCTGGGGTTTTGTTTGTTTGTATTTTATTAAAATTAACATTTTTAAGCCAACTTATTGCACTTGAGGTGGATTGTCATATGCGCATTTGATCCTTATAAAGGATTCATCATCCCATTTTTTTCCCAGTTGATATCTGTTTGCTGACATACTCATATGGTACCCACTGCACACCACTCATGTGTCTTGTTACAACTATTTTTACCTGTTATTTTGCCTTAAGAATTTAAAAGCATTTAAAGCATCTATTTCTAATGAGGGTGAGTACTTGAATGAAATCAGGATTCGGTTAGGAATGAAAAGAAAGGTGGATGCTGAGTAGGCAACCAGTGATATACACTAAGCCAACTGGTATTCCCAGTAGCACTGTGTAAGGGTGGCCGTCTCTCCAGGCGTTTGATTGCCTGGCTTAGCAAAGCGACAAAAGACAACGTGGTTACTGGATATCTTTCCTGCTGGGACTTGAACAATTATGTAACAGCTCAGAGGGGGGACTCATTCTGCAAATGAAAAACAACCACCAAAGATCCATCAGGAAGAATGATACCTGAAAGAGAAATCATTATATGCTCCAGCTTAATAATGATTGAAGGGCCGTACAAATTTATTAAAACTGAAATAAGAGTCACTTTGTTTCTTTTCTGCTTTTTCTTTTTTCTCCAGAAATCAAGGAAGATATTCTGCTACTTTGGGCATGTGGTGTCATTTTTATCATTAAATAAAAATGTTGAGGGTTAAGATATGATTAAGATAAGGTAAAACTTTGTGAAATGTCCTCTGATGTAAATGTGTAGAACTCTTATATCAGCTGTTCAAAATGAAATATTTATATTTGGCACATCTTATAATATAGTGTTTTAAAAACAGCAACTTTTTTTTTTAAAGCAACATACTTATTGATCTTTTGAGTAGTTCTAGGTGTCAACACCACCAA
>NW_007734435.1:61989-62926 GCF_000696425.1 Galeopterus variegatus
AGGAGAGGAGTATGTTTTTTCTTAAATTCACCTATCCCTCAGCCTTAAGTCTAAGATTATTTCTGAGATGTATTGCTTTTAGTTTAGGTCCTCAAGACTATGCATAAACGTGGTATTGCAGAGGTTGGATCAACATACCTGCTGATAAAACATGAGTAAAAGATTCTAATGCCAGTGGAGTAGCAGGAGATGAAACACCTCCAGTTGGTCAAATCTCTGTTCAGTTTTAAGAACAATGGATCCAACCTCTAATTTAATTTTTTCTATTAGTAGAGAATATTTAGAGTCATTTTAATTTGATTAGTTCTTCGTTTTTTTCTAAGTGAATGTGTTCAATTATCCCTGACCCAGCTGGTTTGGAAAACCTGGCTAAAGCATAACACCCGACTTGGATATAACATCATACCCAAAGGATCCATTGACTTTTACCACTAGTGAATATGGAGTCCATTAGACATTTGTATTTGAATAGGTAAATGGATACCTTTGTTAGCTATAAGCAACACTATCTATACATTATTTTTATTACACTAACAGTCCTTCTCTATACTACATAATTTTGAAAGTTTCCAACAATTCTTTGTTTCCTCAATAAAAATGGTTTGCTTTTGTGAGTTACTACAATTTAAGTTCTGTAGAACAGCAAAATGTTTTATATGGCCCTTCAGATTGCCAGCTGTTATATTTGGCTATAAAAAAATCTTCCTCAAGCTTCCTTGCACTGGCTTTTTGAAGCGAATCTTCCAAGTGTTTGTGAAAGTGTAAAATTTTTATTTCCCTAGAAAAAGAAAGGCAGGAAAAATACCCAATTCTGCCAAAATGAATTAATCATTTATTCTTTTATAAGATAATGTGCTACTTTAGGTTACTTACTGTGGTGGGCTTCCATCATTCAGAGTTTCCGTTGTACTTACTTTTTAAAAAGATGATTTTTTAG
>NW_007734435.1:63497-65623 GCF_000696425.1 Galeopterus variegatus
GGTGGGCTTCCATCATTCAGAGTTTCCGTTGTACTTACTTTTTAAAAAGATGATTTTTTAGGCTGGCCCGGTGGCGCACTGCACTAGTGCGCTGCTTGGGAAGCGCGGCGGCGCTCCCATCGAGGGTTCGGATCCCACATACAGACTGGTTCCCACTCACTGGCTGAGCGAGGTGCGGGGGCAGCACCGAGGGTTGCGATCCCGTTGCCAGTCCCGGTCCGGTCCGGGGGCGACACTGAGGGTTGCGAACTGTTGCCGGAAACGGAAAAAGACAAAAAAAAAAAAGATGATTTTTTTAGAGTGATTTTAGTTTACAACAAAATTGAAAGGATGGTATGTGGATATCCCATATATTTCCTACCTCCCTGATTATCAGCATCTCTCACCTGACAGGTACATTTGCTACAGTCAATGGACCTACACTGACACATCATTATCACCCAAAGTCCATAGTTTACATTAGGGGTCCCCCTTACGTTGAACATTCTGTGTGTTTGGACAGATGTATAGTGACATGTATCTACCATTACAGTATCATACAGGGTTGTTGCACTGCCCTAGAAATCCTGTGTGCCCCACCTGTTCATCTCTCCTTCCCCTCTAATCTTTGGCAACTACTGATCTCTTTACTGTCTCTATAGCTTTATCTTTCCCAGAATGTCGTATAGTTATAATCATACAATATGTTGCCTTTTCAGACGGGCTTCTTTCACTTAGTGATGTGCATTTAGGGGTTCTCCATGTTTTTTCATGGCTCGGTGGCTCATTTCTTTTCAGTGCTGATAGTATGCCATTGTCTGATGTACCACAGTTGATTTACCCGTTCACCTACCAAAGGGCATCTTGATTGCTTCCAAGTTTTGGTAGTTGTGAATAAAACTGCTACCAACATCCATGTCAAGATTTTTGTGTGGACATAATTTTTTAACTCCTTTGGGTAAATATCAATGAATGAGATTGCTGGATTGTGTGTAAGAGTATGTTTAGTTTTGTAAGAAACTGCCAAACTGTCTTTCAAAGTGTCTGTACCATTCTGCATTCCCACCAGTAGTGAGAGAGAGTTCCTGTAGGCCCACGTCCTTGCCAGCATTTGGTGGTGTCAGTGTTCTGGATGGTGGCCATTCCCATAGGTGTGTAGTCATATCTTCTTGCTGTTTTAATTTGCATTTCTTTTATGACATGTGATGCGGAGCATCTTTTCATATGCTTATTTTCCATCTGTATCCATCATATATTTTTAATGCAAGAACAGTATTTCAGCTCTTGCTCAGCCCATTTCTCTCACCATGTGATACTGTGTTGCTGTACAGATTCACCACCAAGAAGAAGGCCCTCACCAGATGTTTTCCCTGGATCTTGGACTTCTCAGCCTCAGAAACTTTTATCTCAGCTGCTAAGCAGCTGATAGAGTGGGATAAGCCTCCAGTACCAGCAGGTGATGCTGGAGGATGTACCTCAGCGGCAGCCCAGAGTCACCAAGAACATCAAAAAGTGGCATTCCTTTACTTCTCCCACCATGGCCAACAAATCCTCCCAGGCCTCCCAGGATGCCTCTCCGTGGAGATCAGCCCTCTGGTCCTCATCAGTCCCAGCAACCCCCACAGCTGCCGCTGGGCTCACAAACTCTCCGGGCTTTTCCTCAGTGCCCCTTCTTGGACAATGCATCTTCTTCTTGCCCCACCCCTCTCCTGGCTGCCACTATCCTTGACTCCACCTGCCGCTGTTGCTGCAGCAATGGGACCCAGGCTGCGGCAGGATCCCCTGAGCAGACTGCACATTTGTGGCCTCAGATTTGTCCCCACATTGGCAGCACACCACTGAGAATGCCCTCAGCCGCAGTGATGCCTGTCCAGGACAGAATGCCGCCTGCCCTTCATTTCTCCAGTGGTAGGCCCTGCTGCCCATGTGCAGTGTCTGTCGAGCTAGCACCCCAAGGCTTGTGTAGCAGCTGCTTCACTCACCTCCCCAGTGTCACCACTGTGTCTTGGGAGACCAAGCCCAGTGTCCAGACAGTGACTCTCCTCCCTGGACGTCCCACGTCTCCTGACAGTGCTTCCTTGGCTTATGAGACCAGCTCAGCTACCAAACCAGATGAGGATAGTAACAAAGAACAGAAGGCTTTGTTG
>NW_007734435.1:66584-69449 GCF_000696425.1 Galeopterus variegatus
GTCACTGGAGACCTGTTCCTATTTACTTCCTTCTTCTTGCCTCTATTCTACCACCAGCAGTTGCTCTCCCCTGCCTTTTTTTTCGTTCTTTGACTTTTTTATTAAAGATTTACATCATTGCCTGCTAGTGGTAAAGCAACCGGACGATCCTGCCAGCTAAGAGACCTCTTCTTCCTGAGCCAGAACCACGTGGCTGAGTTCTCCGTGGCAGTTGTGACTCTAATCCTGCTCCAGTGACTTGGGTTGGTTACACTCAGAACAATGACCCTGTTCTAGGGATTCTGGCCTCCAGTAATAATTACAAATGGGAGCAGCTCTGTTCAGTACAAACACTGGAGTTCTAGGATGTGTGGTAGGAAAGAAAATACATCTAATAAGACGACTATCTACTAGGATTATATAAGCCTAAAAATGAGATAGTGTCTGTTAGCAGGAAAATATCATGAAGCACTCTCAAAGTAGTGGACTATTTTCGCATAACATATGAATATATAAACGTTTGTTTTAAGTGTCATCTCTTTTATTTTTCTTCTGTACCTGCATTTCATAAAGAAAGCAAATTCCTAATTCAAAAAAGAAAACAACTGTATTTGAGAAACGGTAATGCACGCTAAGGGAGAGAAGGTGGGAGGGAGGAATGAGAGAAAAAAGGAAGGAAAACATCAGTGAATCCAAACCACCACCTGAGAAACAAGCTCTTTCTTCCTCATTTTTTGCATGTGATGCTGTACATTCTGCGCCAGCTAATCCAGGTGGGGTTCATGGAAGAAGGAGGCTAATATTCACTGAGAATTTGTTGTGCCGCTCCCATTATGTCAAGCACTTTGCATCATCATGTAATTTAATCATCACAAAAGCCCTTTGAGGTACGCACAATTATAATCTCCATTTTGCAGTTGAGAAAATCGAGACAAGAAGAGGGGACGGGACCTGGGGAGCGTGACTCTGGGGCTCGTGCTCTGAATCACTCTGCTCAGCTGTTGTGTTAAGTGAGGAGACGTTACTAAAGACACAAGTCTTGGGAAGGCTCTGAGGTCCTCCCATGTGAACACAAATACCTATTTCCACACATTTTATTTTGATTGATAATGCACAGTTTTCATGGCTTTGCCTCTCATGTGTGAGGGTACTTCAAGAAGTTCATGAAAGATTCCTATTACCTTTTAATTACATTTTCCCACGAACTTTTTCAAGTGTCCCTGTAGGTAGGCCTGGTGAAATCTCACATGGGGAGAAAGTTTCTGGGAAGACTTCCAACCAGACAGTAGTTGCAAACTGAGCTTTACCATTTCCTCTGTGTCACTTTGATATGTTACTTCTCCATGACAAATCCTAGTTTCTTTGTCCTTAAACCTATAGCACTTGGTGTTATAGGATTAACAGGTGAAATAGACGTTCCCCAAATATTTGCTGAATGAATGAATTTTTTTCCTCCTCTCTCTCTTTTCTTTCTGCTCTCCGTGGAAAAGAAAACTAGTAGGTTTGGTAGGACGAAATGGAGGATGGGAGGGAGGGGAGGCTTAAATGACACTCTTGCTAATTTGCTGGTATCTTTTTTCCCCCTCATCAACTTTATTGAGCAATAATTTTATACAATTAACTGAATTTATTTAATTGGATGAGTTTTGACAGTTTTATACTCTCGTGAAATCGCTGTCGCAATCAAGACACAGAACATTTCCGTATTCCCAAAAGATTCCCTGAACCACTTTTTTCTTTATAGTATTTTTTTTATTGTGGTGAAATACAACATGAAATTTGCCACTTTAACCATTTTTAATTATGCAGTTCAGTGGCATTAAGTACATTCATGTTGTTGTGTGACCATCACCACCATTTAATCTCTAGAACTTTTTCATCATTCAAAACTGAAACTCTGCACCCATTGAAAAATAATTCCGCATTGTTCCTGCCCCCAGCCCCTGGCAGCCACTGTTCTACTTTCTGTCTCTGTGACTTAGACTGTTCTAGGTACCTCATATGCTCACAGGTGGCATCACACAGTATTTGTCCTTTTGTGTCTGGCTTCTTTCACTTAGCACAATGTCTTTAATATTCATCAGTATTATAGTATGTATCAGAATTTGCATCCTTTTATGGCTGAATAATATTCTATTGTGTGTGTGTGTGTATATATATACACACCACATTTTATTTATCCATTCATCTGTTAATGGATATTTGGGTTATTTCCACCTTTAAGCTGTTGGGAATGGTGCTGCTAGGAACACTGGTTTACTAATATCTTTTTGAGGCCCTGCTTTCAGTTCTTGCAATTATACATGGAGACGTGGAACTGCTAGATCATGCAGTAATTCTGTATTTAATTTATTAAAAAACCACCAGACTGTTTTCCACAGCAGCTGCACCATTTTACATTCCCACCAGCAATGAACAATGGTTTCTTTACATCCTTGCCAATATTACTGTGGTTTTTTTTAATAATAGTCATCCTAAAGGGTGTGAGGTAGTATCTTATTGTGGTTTTGATTTGCATTTCCCTGATGATTACTGATGTTGAGCATATTTTCATGTGCATCATAACACCATCTGTATATCTTCTTTGTACCTGTACCCTTTAGGTCCATGCATTCCTTTCAGCCCCAGCCAATCACTGATCTCTTTTTTGTCACTATACAGTCATTTGCATTTTACGTAAGTGAAATCAGTATGTACCCTTATATCCAGCTGCTATCACTTAGCATAAGTCTGATCAACTTTTTCTTTTATGATTTATGTTTTTTTCTGTTTTAAGAAATCTTATGCAAAGTCAGAAAGATTTTGGGCCGGCCCAGTGGCGCACCGGAGAGTGCGCCGCTTGGGAGCGCGGCGGTGCTCCCGCTGAGGGTTCAGATCCCATGTGGA